>NC_046665.1:61696222-61700208 GCF_010883055.1 Belonocnema kinseyi
TGTAACTCAATGAATTTCAATTTGTCCATTTTCTTATTAGACATTTTTCATAGTAAAAAAGTCAAGCTTTCTTTTGAGACTATTAAAAAAAAAATCGTAGATTCCTAAATTGCGAAAAAGTTAAATAAACAATTGATTTATTGGAAAAATTTTTTGAACAATTTTTTTGTTATAAATAATAAAATAGGATGCAAGCGTGTAAATAACACTTTCCAAAACCCTCATAAAAATTTTAAATCGCGTAACTAGAAAGGAAGTTACAGGCGTTTGAAACTACCCCTGCAGGCATTGGGGTTGAAAATTCAACCCCCCCTCACTTGGGGAGGGTTAGTAATCCTGGTCTATAAGTTTGTGGATTAACTACTGTTGGGTAGGCGAACATATTCCCGGAATTTAGAGACAATCGAAAAACATGACTTTTTGAGTTGGGGCAGTTGAGGAATAATGCCCCATAGGACCCATCGTAACAGCATGGATGATTTGTAAAGGTTAACTAGCGCGCAACCTAATCTTCTGAAAAGGAAAATTCACACTATTGGCTTCTAAGCATATTTGGCATTCTAAAATGCTTGTGTCATTTTTCAGATTTTCTGGATTTATTAATCCATTACTCTGTTTAGATAAGGCTATTAAATAGGGTTTTGAGACGTGACCTAGTCTAATGTGCCACAACATAGCCTCAGATAGCTTGTATTTTTTTTGCAGATTAATTTGTCTTTGTTAATCTCTTTGTTTTCAACCTGATCTATCTCTTTCTTATTAAAATGAATCTTTGTATTTTTTGAAGTATCTAAGAATTCTGAGTTAAGTTTTATTTCTTTTTCATCATGTTCTATTTGAACTTCTTGTTTATTTAATTCAAAATTTTTATTATTCTCAAGATCGTTGTTATTCTCATTATTAATTGAATTGTTCTTTTTACGTCTAGTATTATAAAAACTTTTCGCTTCATGTTTGTTCGAACTATTTGGATGAAAGTTTTCATTCTTAAAGTTATCAGATTGCATATCTGTTTTCAATTTAATTATCCAGAAGGGATTTTTATATTCTACCTTGAGTATGCTTTTATTTATTAACGGTTCATAAATGTCTACAATTTAGTTATTCGAGAAAACTTCTAGTCCCTGATCGACGAATCTTCTTAAAGATAAGAAATTATCTGATAAGTTTTTTGAATACAGAATGTTATCTAACAGATATTCTTTCTCAGTACAAGTTTTAATTTTAGCTTTACCCTTTCCCGTGGTTTTGAAACTACTATCTGTATTTGCGCAGTTATTCTTTGTTCTCGCATTACAGTCTAAATCGTTGAAGTATATTTTAGAATTGCTCAGGTGCTCGGTTGCACCTGAGTCTGCTATAAACTCTATTAAAGTGTTATCTAAATTACTGTTTTCAGAAATATCGTACATACCTCCATAGTTACCAGCAACGTCTTGCAGAGAATGTGTGGCAGTATCACAGCCTCTGTAGTCGCTGTTTCTGCCCCTGGAGAACACACGAGAGGCTCCCTGCCCTTTGTTGCCACGTTGTTGTGTAGTAAAGAGGGTGTCTCGTTGCGCCTCCGCCTCGTACGTTGACCTATTGTTTTAAATCTTCCTAGCTCTGCCTCTAGTGGCAGTAGCTTTCCCACCTCGCTGAGACGTCTAACGAACCTTCTTGGGCTGGCTGATAACTGTTGACTCTTTGTATTGACCCTGCTTTCGTTTTCTACATTCGCTGGCTATATGGCTACCCAGCTTATGACAGCTGTAAGACAACCTCCTTTCAGGATGAGGGCATTTTTGTTCTAGATGGCCCTCCATGCTACAACCCTTGCACATAATCTTCTTTGGAGGTGCATAGAATGCAGCAATCTCAGGAACACCTTCCTTCTTAGGTTTCACTGCATCATCTTGTAATAAAATATTGTTTAGTAGGCCGTACTTCATTTTCTTAGAAGCAGTGTCTTTAAAGACATAGTCAGCTGTAAGAATTTCTGGGATTGCCCCTACCACAGACTGAAGGAAATAATCTCGTTTTAACATTTCCGAAATTATACCTGCTTCGGGTGCACTCTCAAAAACTCTCACCTTCTCTTCGAATTTGTCAGAAAATTATGATGCTGTCTTTTTATTGGCTTTGAATTCAACATGAGCAAGTCTTTTCGAGAAGAGATGCTAGATGTTTTATATTCTAATCTTTTAAGTTCTTTTAATTTCATTAGAATCTCTTTAGGTTCCTTTAAATGCATGATCTTATTATAGTTAATAGAATCAATGTGATTGATAATAATGTCTAGAGTTTTAAATTTGTCTTCTGTTAATTTAATGTCATCAACTAAGATATTGGTATTCTCTTCAAAAAGATAATTTTATCTTTTGCTTCTTAATTCAGATTTCAAGTAATCTTCAAACATCTGAAAATTAGAGTCTTTACATAGTTGGTAGATTCTAACTGTAATGTGATCTCTCCCTGAGAATTCAATTTTTAGTTATTCAGTGAAGCTTATAATACTATTATTTTTTATAGTTATTTCATTTTTTTTCTCCTTTTCCATTAAGAGATTGTTGAATTTACTTTCAGCTAAATCATGAATCATGTTCAGTGAGAAATTGTCATTTAAGCTATGTCCTATAAATTGTGATTGGCTACTTACATTCCTTGGAGGCCTCGAGTGAGCAACAGAAACAATTGTCGAGAATATAAAGTACCAGCATATGCGGCACTTCCCATTCTCGACAATTGACTCAATTTCCCTAGGAGCATTTAGAGGAGCGATATTAAGGTGAATGCCGTAGGAGTGACAGAGATGGTAATAAATCACTCTTAGTGCTGCATGGTGCTTTGAATGTAGGTCGTTCCCGCGTGAGTTAGACAACTAGATAGTATGTGAGCTAAATGCTCGGGGTGTGCATGGCACTACTCCAAATGAATAGAGTAATACCGGGACGGCAAGCATGTTCGTTGCAGATACTTTGTTCCTCGCCGACAGTTCGGAAGACCAAATCTGTGGGATGAGACGTTTGTATCGGCTTCGGAGAGTATCCTTTATAGATGTCACATCCTGAATGCGAGTCTGTGGCACGCCCAGGTATGTATAAGTCTCTCCAGCGCAAAGGTGTCGTAAGGCGCTTCTATCAACGAGCTCAGGATCTTCAGGGATGCCATTAAGTTTTCCTCGCTTCAAATAAACCTTGACGCATTTGTCTAATCCAAATTCCATTCCAATTTCCTTAGTATATCGTTCGACGATCCCCAGAGCTAGATGCAGTTGCTCTCTGTTTTTAGCATAGATCTTAAGATCGTCCACGTAAAATACATGAGTGACCTTGTACTTTCGTTCTGCAGATTTGCCGCACAAGTACCCGTCGGAATGGCGCAGTGCTACAGATAGTGGCAATAATGTAAGGCAAAAGAGGAGTGGGCTCATGGTGTCGCCCTGAAAGACACCTCTCTGAAACGTGACCTTGTTAGTTTTCACACGATTTTTTTCAGATGAGATAGTAAATCTGTTTTTCCAAAGCGGCATCAATCTCTCTATGCACCCACCTATTTGCGGATGAACATTTAAGATTTCCAAAAGACAGATGATAAGTCTATGGCATGTCGAATCGAAAGCTTTCCGATCATCAATCCAGGCCATCGATAGGTCACGCTGGTAGAATGCTGCATCTTTGCAGACACATCTGCCGATGGGCAGGTTCTCCCGACATCTGGCTACGCCTTTCTTTGAGCCTCGTTGTTCATACATTTCTTGCCACACAGGTTCAATTGCCCGAACAATCCTGTCGTTTAGGATAGCTGTGAATATCTTATAAAGCGTGTTCAGACAAGTTATTGGCCTGTAGTTCATCGGGTCAGCTAAGTTGCCTATTTTCGACAGGAGTATTGTGCGCCCTTCCTCCACCAACCACTCTGGAATCGGCTCTTCCGACTTCAAATATGAGGTGAAAATACAGGCCAAATGCTGATGGGTTGAAGAAAACTTCTTCCACCAGAAGGTT
>NC_046665.1:61700308-61702505 GCF_010883055.1 Belonocnema kinseyi
GGCGCATACTTTGAATAAAATATTTGTTATCATTCTCTTGAAATAAATGTGTTTTTTTCTTGAAAAAATACCGGTTTCATATGTATACACCTGGTATATGGTCTGACGCTCTCAAAAAGAAAACACACCGTAAACTTCTGGCAGTGGTGCAGCGAATAGGCGCACTCAGAAATGCATGCTCATATCGAACGGTGTCCGAACCAGCGATTCTAGTAATTGCGGGGACAATATCGATCGATGTTTTAGCCCAGGAGAAGAAGAAAGTCTTCCTCAAGAAGGCGGAAGTCACAAAGACTGTAGTAAAAGCCGAAGCCAGAGCAGCCACCGTGGAAGAATGGCAACAACTATTGAGTCTTGACCACCGAGGAAGATGGACCAACAGGTTGATTCTCGAGTTGAGTAACTGGTTAAACCGCAGACATGGAGAGACGAACTACTATCTGACGCAATTCCTCTCAGGCCATGGTTACTTCCGTGACTGTCTCTACAAGAGAGGAAAAGTCAGCAACCTAAAGTGTGGGTATTGCGAAGAAGAAGAGGACGACCCGAAACACACTTTCTTTAAGTGTGACCGCTTGGCCGATCTTAAACACAGGCTAGAGAGTGAGATAGAAGAAGTAACACCAGATAATGTTGTTGGGTTGATGCTGCTGAACGAGGAATGGTGGGACCGGGTGTCTACCTATGTTGAAACCATCCTTTGCAAGAAGAAGCAAGAGGGGCAACTTAGTGGATAAAATTGACAGGAGAATTTCCCACAGGGTCGAAGGGCGACGAGCCCGAGAAGAAGCATCTGTCTCTTCTACTGAGGACGACGCGTAACCCTGGAGGGAGAATCCAATACATGAAGAAGCTCAAGCAGACAATAGAAGACGGAAGCCGAATCACGGCTAATTGGCCTTACCCCTATGTTCCCGAAGGTATGCGAGAGCGGTTACAGGAGCATCGGTTGGCAGGAGAAGGAGTTAAGGTTTAGTGGGTAGGTGCCGTTTCGGTAAGTCCCACTCTCACCTTCGTTCCTTGTAGACTATGCGCCCATCTTGGCATCTAGCGTATATGTATATATGCGTGACATGTATATACTGGGCTCGTGGTCCCTAAAGTTCGAATGTGGTTAGTGCATAAACATTTCACCGTTTTTACTTCTCTAACAAAAAAAAAACATTCGATTTTTAAAAACATTTTTTGTCTCTCCTGAGAAACGGCAATAATGTTGGATATGTCCTTTTGTAACGCCACTCTACAACAGTTGGCGATATTAGTATTGAAACGATTCAAACCCAAACTTAAAGTGCCATAATTTTAAAGATTTTCAGCGACTCGTTGAAATATTTTTAATTGCACTTGAATCAAGAATTTAAAGAAAATTGAAGTCAGAATTTTTCAATTCGCAACATTCAATGTCTAGAGTTTTTTAAATGTCACGCGTTTAATGTACAGAGTTGTGAAAGCATTAATTTTGAAATCTTTATAATGTTTAATCATAATAAATTTAAATAAAATTCTCTCAAATTAAAAGCTCCTAAAATTGCAGAAAATTTTAGCACCAAAGATGCTCAGGCCAGTACAGCTATTAATTCAATATAAATGGTGTAATCATCTTGTCTAAAAGCGATATCACACGTATTATAAAGATTACTGGCCCGCAGTAAATTTGATAATCGTAAATCGTACTTACAAACAGATAACATAAAATATGAACATAAATGGTTTATTTGAAAATAATTCTTTTTAATGTATGCAAACGTCACAGCCAAGGGCACTTGGTCCTTGGTTGAGACACGTCGGTCTTTGGTTGTGAAACTTAAGCACAATGTTAATTAATGAATGAGTGACAAAACTAAAGTAATGTAATATATAAAAAGGAGTTGTAAATCCAGGAAATGTATAAGGGTAACTAAGTTTTGTGGTTTCTTCCCTGAAAAATTTCCTTGTTTGCGTGTACTCGATTTTTCACAGGGTAATGACTTTTTATCAATCTAGAACGTAATAACAAATCTTAGAAATGTCAACTAATCGAAATAATTATTTTTAAGCGGAAATCAAGTTATTGAATCAACAATTATTACACGATTCTTTTATTTAAAAATAGCATTCGTAATAAGATATTTTATATGGTATGAATTGAAAGAAAAGCGACTTCTGACAAGCTATGTTAATATTCCTTTGTGAATTTTTTATAAACAGTATGGTATAG
>NC_046665.1:61702605-61708359 GCF_010883055.1 Belonocnema kinseyi
ATAAATGTAATTAATTCGATTGGAAATGTTCGACATCAACACCTGTAGGTTTCAAATGATCAATTATTATTTGAAGATATCTAATAATATTGTAATCTATACTATTTCCTTAATTAGAATCTTTTCTATTTTCTTCAATTGGAATCTATTCTATTCTATTTCCCTCAATTGGAATCTGTATCTATTATCTAGGGCTAATTTCAATTTAAACTCTTGACGACTGTGTTGACTTTTTGACCTAAAGAATAAGCTTAGAAAATAAACTTGTCCTTCCCCTCAAAATAAGGAGCAGTTAACTTCATAAGACAATGAACTTTATCTTTTTCTCAGGTAATGATAGCCAGGTACGCACTTGAGTGGGGCCCTCACTAAATGCGATATTAACTTTCTAAACTCCAGTTTTTAGTTTGAATGCAACACAGATTTTAGAAGAAAAACATATCTATAGTTTTCCTGTTCTTAACTCATCTAATTCAACAATGGAATATTATATTTATTAAATATTAAAACCAGGTGTGATTATAAGCTCTAATGCAGACGTCTTATACCGTGAACCACTATTAAAAGCAGATAAAGGTCTACTTCGTAATGAATCACTAATGCGGATATAAATCTACACAGTAATAAAATTTAATTATTCGGTTCACTCACGCTGAGATTCTTGAACCCTACTTTTTCGATATGTTCTTTGTAATCAACAAAGCAACGCTCAAAAGCCGACCTTGACTATTTTGAATTACCTCTACCCTTCTAAAGAATTGCCCTGTCTAATTCTGAGGACAGGTGAAAACCCGTTATAAGACGCACATTCAATTTTCTCTAATTATTCTTCAATATCTGCTTCTTTTTCATATATCTCTTATTTTTGCATTATTGCACTATTTCTTTATAAACTTCTACACAATATTTCGGAATTTTTAATTACCCGATTCTTTATTCGAAAAATGCGTTTTTGTTCAAATTTCATCCGCATCGCGTAATTTCATTATCTCTCTCTCTAAATTTGTAACAAAACACGCCGAACAATCAATCAAAAATTACTTACTCTTGGATGTGCCGGCAACGGCGAGCCATTGATTGCTTACGCATCAACTTCAAACGCGATAAACAAAAATTACGCTCTTTGCGTTTTCCGAGAACGCGGTGGAACTTTCACGCCCAAACTCTGGGCCCATGACATATTAGATTTATGAGTGAGGTGGACCACAGATAAGATAGAAACAGCTATCTCTAAACCAAAAGAATTTATTCTAGAACACCACATTCTACACGTCTACTATCTATAAGCTCTCGGGCTAGACTGGGCCCCGACAGGCACACATAAGAAGGGGGGAGAGAAGCAGAGCATGAGCACTGTTGAGCGTCTACACGCCAAATGACCAGTCCGCGATTCAAGTGTCTCTCTTTCTCTTAACTCCAACAGAAACATTAGGTAATATTTTTGACCATATTTAAATGTTTAGGAAATCATGAAATTCTTTTTAAATCATAAAATTCTTTTGAAATTTCTACAAAATCTTTGTGAAATATTGTTGAATTCTTTCAAAAATTTTGCGATATATTTGAAATTTTTGTGAAATCTTTATGTCAATGCTTTGAAATTTTTTTAATTTATTTAAAATCGCTGCGGAACTTGTAAAATTTCTGGAAATTTATTGAAATCCTAATGCAATCTTTAAAAACTTTGACAAATCATTGAAATCTTTGTAAGGTTTTTGAAATCTATCAAAAATCTTTGAAATCTTTCTAAACCTGCGTGAAATCTTAATATTTATCAAATCTTTTAAATCGTTCGGAATCTCTGTAAAATCTTTAGAAAATTATTGAACTCTTTGCCAAGTTTCTTTGATATCCTATAAATTTATCTAAAATCTTCGCGAAACCTGTGAAAACTTTATGAAATGATTGAAATTTTTGTGCAATCATTGTTAATTATTGAAACCGTTGTGCTATCTATGAAATGTTCACGAAATCTTTAGAAATATTAATTTTATACCTGTATTTACAGTTTGTCATTTACTATTTACTTTTTCATTATTTATGTTTAATTTTTACATAGTATACCATTATTACACCATGTAAAAATTTTACTATTCACAATTATTTAAGCCTATGTCCTTGCCCCCTCAGGAAAAATAGGCTGCGCAGCTCCTGCAAGAATCTAATATTTCTAGTATTCCGAAACTAGTGACCCTTACTGCTATGATTTTATTTAAACTCCTGTGTTTCCCGAGTTACTCTGAATTTTTATAGGCAGACTTCTTCCAATTGCTTTAAAACCACTCAAAATAATAGAGTTTTTCTTCTTTTTTCTCTCAATTAATTCCCTTAAAAGCTTTTCTCTTTAAAGCCAGCCAACCAGTTGTTGCTGACTTCTTGAGGTTCAATCCTCTTATTATTCAATTAATTTATGACAGGTGACCCTTTATTAGTACAAGTAATATCAAAGTGCTTCTAATCTTCCCCATTGGCGACAATTCATTCAGTGACTGCAATGCTATTTTTGTTGTCACGTTAGTAGAACAAGAGTCTGTTTCTCCTTAATCCAATTTTTGTCCTTCTCTAGCGAGAGAAAATTATCTAAAGGGATCTGTAATATTAGCAGAGGTAGTTACCATCGATCAGTATAGATATAATTCTATAATGAGTGAAATGACAAAATCAACATTATCGATCAAGTTAACTCTTCAAGTAACAGAAAATACTTAACGTCATTTTTGACTAGATGGAAAATAAATTATTTTAATTTTAAAATAAATTTTTTCTGAAAAAAGATCTACTCACTTCGCTCTATTAGGGATCAAACCACAGAACTTCCCATTGCCGGTCAGGTGTTTTCCCATTAAGCTATTAAGCTATTATCATCATTTTTCAGAAAAAATTTAATTGTTAAATTAAAAAAATATCATTTATAAGAACCAGAAAATCGATTTTCCACTTCTATTTCAATACTTTGATTTAAATTTGGATTCATGTTTTCTACCTCCATTTTCTTCTCATCATTTTTCTTCATCGCTGAATTCTCTGGTAGAATCAAGGAGTTATTTAATACTTTTTACACTCTTCTTCGATTCTGTTTCTAATTTACTTGCATTAGTCGGTCTCTCTCTCTCTTCTCCACCAGATGACTTTTTCGCAAACATAATCACACTTTTTTTAGTTCTATTGTCCAGCTTTTAAGCTCTTATAATCTACTAAAAAATAAAAGGCACTTAGCCTGCAATTTACTCTCACAGTATCTTAGGACTTTAAAATACCACAATATTTCACTCTAAAAGCTCTATTGTTTTTATAAATAAAAAAAATGTACAATAAAATATCCCGACTGTGTGACATGTTGAATCTTAAACGACTTCGATGGGCGTATCTGATGATTATTATTGTATATTAGATATCAAAAGTTATTAATAACTTTTTAATTATTTTCTATAATAAATGTCCTTTATAAGAATGTAATGAAAATACAAAATAAAAGTTTGAATTCGGAATGAATGTTCAGTAATATTGAAAAAGTTACCTATTTTAGGGGGCGATTCATGTAACACCTCCCAAAAAAGGGTATATTTTGGGATTTTTTGGGGATGAAAACTATAACAAATCTTTCCAAAAATGTTGTTCTTAATTAAGGCACTTTTGAAATGCAAAATAAATATTTTTCAGCCATAAATATTTATAAAATTTTCTATTATAAGAGTGGATATCCAACATGTTCAGCTGGGGGATGCGAAATTGCCGGCACTCTAGTTTCTCACAAATTCGTCTGACATGAAAAACTAAAAAGTTTCTTGGAGTTTATATTCATAGTTATTTTGTGAACCAAAAAAGTAAAAAAAGCATAATTTTTTATAAAATGGTGGCCGTTGCAACAAACATTTTAGATTTTACTCAAAAGTTTGCATGAAAATGTTAAAAAAATAAGTGTTTAAAATTTTTTTTTTCAGTTTAGAGTGTTTCAAAAAAAGATAATCAGTTCAACTCTATGTAAATGCAAGGAGAACTAAAAAAGTCAAATACTTTTTGAGTTATCTTGCCGGCAATGTTGAAAAATGTGAAACCAAGGAAAACGCGTTTTTAAAGATTTACTTACATGTGGAAAATTTTTGAAAAAAAATAATTTTTTTGGCTTCTTACGGGGTTTTTTATCGGCCATTTCAGAAGTATACATTGGCTAAAAAGATTTCGGAGCAGATTAAGCGTGGCCTCGGCCCCACCACTCTCCGGCCGGCTGCCCGGCAGCATCGGCTGGCTAGAGCCAGGTGCGCGGGGCGCTTTTCAGGGGATAAAGAAGGTACCTGCGACTCTGAAACTTTTGCAGCATGTTTTTAAGATGCCAAGCTTACATTTAAGCAAAAAATCTATTTTTTGAAGTCGTTTCATGGATCGCCCCCTTTAAATTGTATGATTTCTAAATTGATTTAAAAGTTATTTTCTTGTGTGAGTGTAGGGGAGTATTGTACAGGTTAGGACATTGTATAGGTTGGGACAGCGCGTTTTCACAATATCTGTGCACTGGCGCCACAGTAATAACAGGTGGCAAAGAAATTGATGAAACACGTTGTCCTAATCTATACAGTGTCTGACCTGTACGGCACTCCCCTATACATTAGGATTTTATTTATTAATTATTACTATGCACTATCATTTTTATTGATAAAATGAGGTCCATTAAAAAAAAATATTACAATTACCCCGGGTCTGATTATTAATTATCCAGTCATAATTTATGATGAAAAATAATAAAAATGTAACATTTTCAAAAATCAATGGATATTCAAGGAAAATATATTTTCTTTATTCCTGAAAAAGATTAATAAAAGATGCTTTATGTACAATACACTAATATGAAACGACTACATGACACAATGTGAAATCGCATTTTTTCAAAAGCATCTCAGTTTCTTAAAAAAATAATTTATTACACTAATATCTATCGACAGCCATCTTTTTTTCAATGATTGTAACAAAATGTTATAACAAGAAAAGTTAATAACTAATTTGTGTTCTATTCCAAACTTTATCCTTATCCCACTAGCCCCATTATCAAATTTAACCCTCTCGACCCTATATCTGAATTAGTATTTTTTTCTAATCTTTAGCAGTGACGGGGTAATGCGAACGTCGTAAAGTTCTTTTGTTCACTATATCATCTCACTTACTATATTCTGATGGAGCTCCAATTTCCGAAGATAAAATAGTAAGAAGAATTAGAAGACTGAGTTCAAATTTACATCCCATTTTTGCGAGAAAGTAATTTCAATCCAGCTTTAGTTTGCTGATTTTCACATCTAAAAAATGTCTGCTGATTTTAATGTTTTCTTGAAAGATGAAAAACTCTGCGGACAGCAGGGATAAATGTTATAGATTGCGCATTATAAATCTGAAAAGTTTACTTAAGGTTTCTTTTATTATAAGACATACTTGGCTAAAGTTTGAATATTTTGTTAGTTTACTCCTAGAATTACCCAGTGGATTTTAATTGTTTTGTTTAAATATGCCCGGAAAATAAAAATTATCTACTTATAGGGAAGTTATTTAATTTAATATAACTATTCACTTATTTTAAAATACTCAGATTAATTATATGTAAAAATCACTTTCTATGAATATGCAATATTCCTTGGTTGGGATACCTGCATGTTCCTTGGTTAGGGCCCCTTTGCGCATACGCGTTACATTTTATTTTGTTTTCCACATCCGATGACAGTAGATTGCAAGGCGAAAAGCCGAAATAAAAAATAGTTTTAATATTATAAA
>NC_046665.1:61708459-61729477 GCF_010883055.1 Belonocnema kinseyi
TACGCCAATTAGCACAAATGGTAAGTTCCGACAGTGCCTACAAGTGTGCCTACTGGCCGCTAAATGGCAATACCGGTTTCATATGTATACACCTGGTATCAGCTCCGTAGAGCATTATAGACTGAGCCACTGTCATAAGCAATCAGCGCTTGCTTGGTCTTGGGCCACTCACGTTGACCATGAGTCTACTGAGTGCTGATGTGATGCTTGCTGCCTTATCTGCTGCCTGCTTCAGTTGCTTGTGGAAAGATACCCGGTTATCCATCAAGATTCCCAGATGTCTTATGGCTGCCTTCGCTGGGGTAACTGCTGATCCTACTTCCATGGGTATCTGCAAGGGGATGTATTTCTTCGTTACTATGACCAGCTCGGTTTTCTCCGCCGCCAGGTTTAGTCCATGGTTGTACATCCAATTTTGCACGCGTCTCATCACCTGATTTAACTTCCACTGTAGTTCCTCTGTCGTTCTTGTAGCCACTACGGCTAGTACGTCGTCCTTGTATCCCGACAGGTACGTATCCTCCGGCATCTCTAATCTGAGAATGTGATCATAGGAGATAGTCTACAAGTCCTGGCCGAGTATTGAACCCTTCGCAGCTCCGGATATAATTTTCTTCTTTTTTGGGCCTTCTGTGCTATCGTATATCAAGATCCTATCTGAAAGATAGTCTCTCAATAGACGCATGAGATACTCTGGTGTTTGAAACCTTTCCAATGCTGTGATCATCTCAGCCAACCTGGCCGAGTTAAAGGCGTTTTTGACATCCAGGGTTGCCAGCAGTACAACCTTCTTGGTGTAGCGGCTTTCTTCTTCTACTTTAACTATGGTTCCCACTACCTATTGGACCGCATGTATAGCAGAACGGCCCTTACTGAAGCCGTACTGTCAACTTTCAATGAGTTTGCCCGTAGTGTTGAGCATGCACAGTGGCCTGTATGATGATGGGGAATTCAGATCTCATTTCCCTTTGCTTATCAACACTAATTTTGGACCTTCCACTGTTAATGAAAAATGCTGGCTGTTAAGCAAGCATTCATCATATTAAGTAGCATCTGCGGGCAGACGCGTGCTACTGCTTTCAAGACTTCCGCCGGAATTCAGTCGGATCCTGGCGCTTTTTTGTGTTAAAGAGAGGTTACAGCTATCATTAATTCTTCCTCAGTAAAGAGTGGAATATCTGTTAGAGGAATTGATGCGCTCGCAGAGAGGGCCCCGAGTTTTCGGGTTACTATTTTGTAACCCAAACCCCAAGGATAATCATCCACTTCCTCTCGTAGCTTCCCCCAGCTCTGTGTTTTGCTCTTTCTTATCGACTTGTTCAGTTCTTTCTTGGCTGCCTTGTATGCTCAGGCATACCTATTGCCCTGTGTCTGGTAGCTGTCCGTCCGCATCTTATACGCTCCCTTCGGAGTTCGGCGATTTCTTTATTTCACCAGTAGGCGGCATCCATGTTTCTGGGCCTCTTCTTTCGAATCATCGAGGCTTCACAGGCTTGGTTTATGATCTGCATAGTAGCTTCCGCTTCCATGTCAGATCTCTCCATGAGGCTGTTCTGCCCTCTGGTTACTGCCAGGAAAATTTTTCCGTGTTCATTTTTGACAAATTCCAGCCATTGCGCTTACACTTATGTGTCCTAATACCTAGGCTTTCTTTCATATTGAACTGGATATACTGGTGATCACTTCCAGTATAATCCTCCAAGACTTGCCTGTTCAACACAAGAGGGGCCACTTCTTCCGAAGCCAGAGTAATATACGGAATCGTCCCTACATTACCGGCTCGTCTGAAAGTTGATGTTTTGCTGGTGTTCATCACTAGCAGTTCACGTCTTGCAGCCATCTCCAGAATACGCTTTCCTCGCTCGTCTGTTTTGGGCATTACCCATTCCACCGCCCATGCGTTCTGATCTCCGGCCGGTATTATTCTTCGTTCAGGTTTCTGAAAAGTGTCCTCCAGTAGATCGTGTTTTTTCCGGAAATCTTGGATGCTCTCGTTCGGAGTGAGGTAGCAACTTACATAAGTATATACATAAGCAACTTACATATCCCTCGGATATGATTAAGGTTCATACCCTTGGGCTTAGTCGTCAAGCCCTTACATAGGACGCAGTGCAGTTCGGACGTACAGACATTCGCCCTGTGTCCGCCCATGCCACATTTGTAGCACAGACCTGGCCTGATGTCTAGAGTCTATGCACTTGAAGCATCGGTCGACTCGTACCCTTCGTCTCTCGTACTCTGGCCTGATGTCTATAGTCGATGCATTTGAGGCATCGGTCGACTCGTACCCTTCGTCTTAATGTATAGCTGATCCACCCCACCTTAATGTGAGTGGTTTTCAGCAGCTCATTAGCCGCTTGCTCGTTGAGCTTAAAAGTCGCAATGACTTCCTCTCGCCTGTTGGCTTTAAGGATTATCACTTTTGCGTCATCCGCTTTCGCACCGAGGTCTCTCCGAAGTGCTTCTCTACGTCTTCTTTCGTGGTTAGCCTGGCAATGTCCAGGATCTCCAGTCTGACAGTGCGAACCAGGCTCCTCATGGTTCTCATGTCCCCAAGATGCTTCTGTAGAGCCTCTCCAAAGGCTTTGGCGTTCTTCGTCTCTTTTCATAATCCTAAGAGCACTTCTCCATTTCTAGTCATGCGGATTGACCTCATGTATGTGTCAGTTTCTTCGGGTTTCAACTTAGACTTGAGGTTTCCCAGAACTTCTGCATATGAATTCCCTTCCGCTAACTTATATGGTACATCTTCGGGCGTTACTTTCTAGCTGGTCTTTTATAGCGCTTCCTTTTTGGGACGACCTCGCTCGTCTTTACTTCCCTGTTTTCCAGCTCTTTGGGGTTCACACATCCTCTCGATTGGCTATTGGCTTTTTTGGCCTTCTTGCCCTTAAACAATTTCCAATCCTCAGATTCCGTGCTCTCCTTTTTCTTATTCTCTATTAGAGTAGCTGCCAGGTTTTCAGCTGGTTTTGAAGCTGCTCTCTTGTTTTTGGACGCTGTAGCCGGCGTTCCCATGCCCTTGTAGGGCCTTGGTCTGGGAGTAGCGAAAAGATCAACAAGGCTATCGATGTTAGGGTTCTTTTCCTCTCGCTCTTACAACAACTTATCAAGCATTTCCTCCATGCTTGCAATTTCCCACTTAACTACATTACTGATGTTCTGCTGTCTGCTTGCAGCTTCCTTCATTTTTGCAGTCTCTTCGGCCATCTTACTAATTATCTCCCTAATGGAGTTCTCCTCAGCTTCTATGTTCTTCTGAAGGCCCGTTGAGCTCTTCGTAATGTCTAGTTTAGACTTAGTTGCGGGTTCGGATCTCTCAGTACTAGTGCTGGAAGTTGCCGCGTTGTCTGATGTGCTGTTATACTCCTTTGTTGAATTCATAAACGCTGTTTGTAAGTTCGCCATAGCTTATATTCGCCAGCGCATCGTGCGTGGAGGAGCGGGCCGAAATAGCTGGGAACGGGTATACCTTCGGATCTAAGCCCTACATCAGTTCCCTAGGGCCCAGCCTTCGTTTAACCAGTACCGGAAAACACGGACGGACCGGAACTCGCCCGGGGCACTGCCGACTCCGACCACTGCAGCCACCACGCACTCTTTGATCAAGGCTCTGATCAGGCTGATCAGCTCCTCTCCACGCAAACGGGTCAGGCAAACGTGGACCGGAGCGCTCCCAGTGGGCCGCAGCGGGGAACAATCGTGGGTATTTCTCGGTGTCTCCTTCACCCATTGTGTTTGGTCCGCGAGACTTATTTTATTTGGCCTTACCCTCTGTTTTCAGCGAGCATTCCCCTATCGGCCACCTGGGGACGCGCTTTCACTAAATCGAAATTTGGTAAATCATCAAAAGTTTCAATTTTCGCTTTCAAGCAAAAAAAAAAATGCCAGTTGACCAATTTGATCCAGAAATCGGTCTAAAATTATTCAAGTCATGATCGTCTACATGCACATTGAAATGTAAAAAGTAAACTTTTAAGGAAATATCCTATATTTTCTTTTTTTGAGAAATTATTAAGTTTTGCTGAAAAATTGAACCACGTAAAACTAAAGAAACACTTTTTCAAGGTAAAAAGAATTCTAGAGCCATAGAGATTTATAGACCAATATAGGAAAAATGGAATTTTTCTTTCATCGTGATGTACAAATTTTCGAAAACATTTCTGGTTGATCCTAGGAAGCCGAAAATTTCTTAGCAGTGTAAATCGGCCCTAAAAAAAGCTGTTGAAACACTTCTAGAAAAAATAATTAATATCTAAATTTAATTTTTTTTCCTGAAAAATAACTTTTCCAACTAAAAATTTAATCATTCTAAAGATATACCATTTAAGTTGAAAATTCATCTTCTTCGGTTAAAATTCGTATTAATTTTGTTCAAAATTTACTTATTTTTGGAAAATTCAAAAATGTTGTTAGAAAGGCCTAATTTTTTGTTGATAATTTTTGTTTGCGGGTTAAGAAATGAACGGTTTTGTAAAACATTTACCTTTTTGAGTTGAAAACTCATATTTCTTTCTTAAAAATTAAACTATTTTTTTAAAAAGACGGTACTTTTAACATGAAAATTGAACAATATGGTAATAAGTTAAACTATTTGATCTAAAATAAACTTTTTTTGAGAAGAAGTCATATATATGGTTAAAAATTCAATTATTTACTCAAAATGGATG
Source organism: Belonocnema kinseyi (assembly GCF_010883055.1). Classification (NCBI taxonomy): domain Eukaryota; kingdom Metazoa; phylum Arthropoda; class Insecta; order Hymenoptera; family Cynipidae; genus Belonocnema; species Belonocnema kinseyi. The sequence continues at coordinate 61,713,130 of NC_046665.1, forward strand.
ATTTTTATGAACATTTAACTAGTTGGTAGAAAATTAATTTTTTTGTTGAAAAACAACTAATTGGTCAAAAATTTGTCTTAGTTTGTAGTACTTTAATCTTTTTGGCGGAAAATTCATCAGTTTGGTTGATAATTTAACTATTTGTTTAAAAATTCGTCTTCCATGATTGAAAGTTGAACTAATCTATTGAAAAATGAATTTTTTACGATTCGCCTCTTTGTTAATAATAATTGAACTTTTTTGATGAAAATGCTTTTTATTGTTAAACCGAATTTTTTACCTGCAAATTTATCTATTTTTCAAAAAATTTGTTCTTTATTTGCTTTATTCTACTGCATGAACATTTATTTATTTTTGTTAAAGAATAATGTTTTAATCTAAAAATTTAACGATTTCATTTTTGGTAAAAAAAAATTTTTTGGTTCAAAATTCATCTTTCTTAGATGAAAATTCATCTATTTAGTTGCGGCGTCAACTGTTTTGTTAAAAATATGTTTTTATTTCTTTTATTTTGCTTTTGGATGCATTTTTTTTGTTTGAAAATTCGATGTATTGGTGGAAATTGCATGTTTGTAGATTGAAAATGCAATGATTCTGATAAAGTTATCTTTTTTGTCGAAAATCCAAGCGTTTTTTGAAAATTATACCTCTTAGATTGAAAATTCATCTTCGATGGTAGAAATGTAATGTTCTTAAACTGAAACTCCATCTTTATTACTTGAAGGAATATATTTTTTCGTTAAAAATTCATCTTCGATGATAGAAAAATGATCTTTCTTGGTTGAAACGCAATATTTCATGGTTGAAAAAATAAACTTTTTTGTTAAAAATTCCACTGCCTGAATAAATAAACGTCATTTTCGTTTGAGAATTAAACTATTTTTCAAAAAGTTCAGGCTGTTGGGTCGTCTGCTTATATGATCCTCGCCATCTTGGAACCCCTTGCAACAGCACCATAGGGTGTCGTAAAGGCGAAGGCGTCCGTTCCTAGGACGACCCTGTGGTATGCATTATGGCCATTATGTTGTGTCATATAAATACAAACACACATAAGTCTCGCCACACTCTTGGGTGTGAATGCCACCACAACATGTGTTTATCTTACGCGGTATTCTTATGGCCACATTTCCTCTTCTCTGTGTGCAGGTGTTGCGAAATGTACTCCCGAGTCTGTGGGGAAGAATTAGTTTAAGCGATATAATACTTTAGGGAGACCGTCGCGAAAACTTTAAATGAAGCAAAATTCACCTGAAAGTTTTAAGTACAATCTGCGAAAAGTGATAAATTTCAATTCTTAGTCTCATTCGCGCAAATGCTTGTTACGACTCCTGCTAGTTGCTTTGTTTGAGGAAAATTAGGTGAATTTTTTATATAATGAAATTTTAATAATATTGCTTTCTTTCGAGTTGTTAACAGGCAGTGTTGTAGTCCTAAAAAAAAAATATCCTGGTGCTACTTTCCATAATCTGTCTTACTAGTTCTGAGGGGAAGGGCTCAAAACTAATGTTGATAACAGGGGGGGGGGGGGGGGGGGGGGGGGGGGGGGGGGTTACGAATTTAGATAACATTTAGAACTTGAATCCAATAAAAAAATTCAACTATGTTGCTAAAAATTCATTCCATGACTGTTTATATTCAATTCTCGTCTCTTTTACTGGAGAGTTTTTCTATTTTGTTGTCAATGCAAATTTTTGATTGAAAATTAACTTCTTGGTTGCGAATTAATCTTTTTCAGGATTGAAAAACAAATTTAGTTTAACACATTCGACTTTTTGCTTGAAAACTCAACTCTTGTAATAAGACTTTACGTCTTTCGGTAGGAAAATCATTAGTTTAGTTAAAAATTAATCTATTTGAAAAAAAATGTTTCTGCTGAAAATTCATCACTTTGGTTTCATCTTTTTTGGTTAAGGATTCAACTATGTATTTTGTTAAAAATGAATTTTTTCGGTAGAAGAATTAGTATTCAACTATTTGATTGAATATTCATTTTTTTATTGAAATATTTAATCTTATGAATTTATGTTTTTTGATAAAAAATTGTACTATTTTATCAAAAATTCGTGTTTTTAGTGGTGTATTAATCTTTTAGGTTAAAAATTCATCTTTCTGGTTACAAATTCCTCTGTTTTTTAAATTAATTGTTCAAATTAATTTTATTTAAAAATTTAAATTCCCATTGTGGTATTTTTTTCGTGACAAATCATTCTATTCATCCTAGTTGGAAAGCATTTTAGGCTGTGATGTCTGCAATATTCAAATTCAAATTATTTTAATTTATAATTATCTGGTTTTCTCGTTCCTACTGTAATTTAGCAATAGAATTTTATTCAATATTGCAAATGCAAGACGATAAATTGAATTGTGTAAAAATTAGAAACTTTTAGTCACTTTTCAGCTTGAATTAATCACTTTTCCAAATTTTTCAAAGTACATTTGTACGTGGCAAACCGAGTTATTCAATAAGGTAGTACAATTTTTTGAATTTGCATGCATATAGCCAGTAAATTTGTTCGAATCCACACGAAAATTAATAATTAAAAAAAAATTCAATATTAGATGAATCGTGTTGAAATTCAATATTTCTCTTTAAAATTAGTAATAAAATATCAACGAAATATAACTTTTTAAATACTACCGTCGTGAGTACCCCATAATTGCAATAATGGGTCTTGCGAGTTTTTGGCGCTAATTATGAATTTTTGGCGTTTTTTAAATGCAAATTGTTTCTAATACATCAAATACTACTTTAGACTCAGAACCACATTATTATATACATTGCTTAAACATTTTAATATTATTTTTAGCAATGTTCTCTCAGAGTAGAGTAAAAAAAATTGAAAATTTCATTTTTAAAAACGGCTACTTCTAGCATTATTCAAAGAGAATATTATTAAAAATAATGATGAATTGTTCAAACAACCATTTTTGTTAAAATTAATTAACTTTTGCCTTAAAATTATTCAAAATTAGACAAAAGGATAAAAAAATTGAAAAAAAACGGCGACTTGCTATCACTATTCTAAGAGACAATTTCTAAAAACAATAATAAATTGTTTAGGCAATTCGTGTGAACATCTGAGTATCAGTGTTAAGTAGCATTTCACATATTAAAAATAATTGGCATTTAAAAAATTCGAAAAAATACTAATTAGCTCCAAAAGCTTGCAAAACCTATTTTTTTACTTATGGGGTTTTTTTAGGACCAAATAACACAGGCTAATGGGGGTCATATTCAAAAAGAAATATTTCACTCATATTCTATAGCTAGTTGTGGACAGAAGTGTTGAGTTGCAACTCGATTCTGCTAGTATAGACGATTCTGAATAAAATTTACAAAAAAGTCTTCTTTTGCTTCTGGAAAATATGTGTTAAGCTCCGTGGGGCTTGAGCCAACACTTAATATCATTAAAAAAATCGATTTATTTTAGTTTGAATTTGAACAAATTTCTGGACGATAGGCATAAAAATTCGAAAAAATATTTTCAAAGCACTTTTGACCACCCTATTGTTCAGAAATCTTGAAATCCATTGCGAAAAATAATCAAACGTGTCTGCTGAGTCAGATGAACATGTATAAGGTTACTTGTTCGATCACCCAAGTTTATAGCATTGTTTAGCTCGGTTGCGATCGGATAGGAGCCATTGTACGAGATGGGGGGGGGGGGCTATATTTTTTACTTATATTCAACACAAATTACTCTATTCATTAAGGTGTATTTCCTATTTTTAAATGCAATGCAAATAGTAGGGCCAATCAGTGCAGGACTGCATGTCCCCCGATTGAATCTTTTTGCATTTTGATCGACATTTTTTTTTGGTTAAAGGACATTATTACATTAGAAAACCTTAATTTCTTGACATTTTTTATGTGGATACTTAAAAATTAAAAGTTTTTCATTTTCTGAAACTTACAAATTTAAACTTTTAATTATAAATTGTTCTAACATTGCTTGGGTTTCTTGAAAAATTTTAAAATTCTAAAAATATAAAGTTTAAATCTGCAATGCTTTCTATTTTATTTAATTCCTGCTTTTTTTATATATCTACCTTTATAGCCATGAGATCGTTTCAATTTAGAGTTGTGAAAAGCTGTTTTAGTTTTGAATATAATAGAATGGAACATTTTTCGAATTTTAAATCCGTTCTAAATTCAGAGAACTCAAGTTTAAAGAGATTTAAAATTTAAGAAAAATATTTTTTATCCAAAACTATTAATTATTATTAATGTCTAATTATTTGTAATTTCAAACACTCAGATCAATAATTCGAAAGAAACTCATAAGAAAAAACGGACAATTTTAAGGGTTGCTCTGAAAATCTGTAGTATGTATCCTTAGGCACGATAACTTTCGAACGATTGATAAGATTGGATTCTGCTTTGTCACACTTTGTAAAGGCCTAAAAGAAAAGAACGAGTTCGTAAAGTAGCTATTTTGGATGAAAATTTCAATACTGAGCGCATTTTCAAAATATTTGAGACCATTTTTTTCAAGATTTAAAAATATTATGTTCTGCTATTTATAGTACCCTAAAACTCAAAAAATTCATCTTTATGACTTTTTTCGATGAAAAGAAAATGATAAGTTATAGCATTTTAAAAATAAAAAAAATTAACATTTTAAGCCGAACAACGTATGATATGAAAAAAGTCAAGAGAAGGAAAACGTTTATTTTTGAAAGCCCGCAAGGTTATCATTAGAACTTTTTGAATTTTGTTAAAAAGTTGAAAATTCAAATTTTGATCATACAAAAAATAAGGAAAAATAAGAAATTCCATTTTGCGGTCAAACTATGAAAGATACAAAAATAAAACAATTAACTAAAATTGCATTCCCTGTAAAGATCTACAAATTTGCTATTATTTACTTTTCGATAGGACGCTTAGTTTTTGTTTTTAGTCGTAAAAACAACATTAAAAATAAAAAATGTACGTTCTCGGAAAACGTACAAGGTACGAACTAAAATTAACAGACTAAAGTTGTTCCCCCCAAAAAGATCTAGAGAATCGTTATCAATCATTTTTAGATAGGACGATTAGATTTTCTTTCAATCGTAAAAAATAAGGCTAAAATTTAAAATAATAAATTTTTGGAAAAACGACACAAGAGACGAACAAAATTAAGAGACAAAAGTTGTTTAAGCAAAAAATATCTGCAAGTTTCTTATAAAAACTGTTTATAAAAATATATTAAAAGTAAAAAAATAAAGTTTTCGGAAAAAGGACACAAGATACAATAAAATTTTATTTAACAAAATTTTTCGCCTAAATTACATCTGCATGGAATATAAACAAAATTTTTGTTGTAAAAAAACGAAAAAAACTGCTATAAAATGCTTAAACATAATTTTTATTTTAATGGAATGCACATTGTTTAATGATAAAAAGAAGACAGTAAAAACACTTTTGTTCCAATGCCAATGCATATTATGAATAATAATAATAATAAAAATTTATTGAAATGATAGAAATTTTGCAGAGTGTCTAAGAATAAAATTTAATGCAAAATGAAAAAAAAATATTAAAGTAATGACTAGAAAGGAGATTTGTACTTTATTTTGCAATATCTGAATAAACAGCCCCAGACCAACTGACAGTTGTCGATGCTTTGATCTTTAATTTCAAAAGGTTTGCGCACAAATGTGAGGTCAATAGAAAGACCATGCGCATAGCGCGAGATGAATGCATTATTGAGCATGAAGCGTGACACAAATCTATTATCGAGCGTCCAACGCAAGAATCAACAGTCACGCGCCCTAGTCGCGCTCAAGCTTGCGAGCGGCATGCGTGGCGCGCGATGAGTATGTGTCCGTGCAGCGGGCTGATTTTTTATTATAGTTTTGGGTTTGAAAATCAATTCATAATAAATAAGAAAAATATACCCCAGAAGGGGTTAAAACCTGTTGAGGAGTGTTTCGACATTTCATAAATATTCAAACAAGGAAATCTACAACTACTAATAGAAACATGACAAGAGATTTGTTTGATTATATTATTGTGGTCGGAAATCAATTTTGAAAATAGAACTTCCTATGAAATAATCAAGGGCATGTTTCAATATGGCCATCTTTAACCGTATTTACAGCCACAAAAACCGTCGGAATAAACTCAGCTACTTTTCATGCTAGGATATGTTTCTCACATTTATTATAAAACTGATTGACACCTTTAATAGAATAATAAAAAAATTCTTGCAGTTTTTCATGGAAATTTCGATTTTCTTGTTTGAATGTTTGAGAGAGTTAAAAACAATCCTTAAAATAAATTTATACAGTTCTTTATGGTAGGGGACGCTTTCTACACTTATTTGGTTTTGTTCTTGGGTTTGGTTCGTAGGAAATGATCTGGCAGTTTGAAATTACAAAAAATATATATAATAAGGCAAACAACCATTTTCGATAGTTTTGGTTTCAATTCTTTAAATATGATTAAGAGATAAAGTTTTCATTGATTAAGATTGATATTTAGATTCAAACTGATAAATCGTTAGAATTTAAATACGACATTTTTAAATTAAAAAATTCATCAGTGCTAAAAGCATTAAAATAAACAAAAATTCAGCTGATCATATGTTTTGGAAAAAGCCTATATAAATAACAATACGAAAAAATACTTTCATTTTTATATGATTTTTCATATTGCTAAGATTTCAATTGGAAATATAATGCATTTTCAACAAAATATTAGGCCTTTTAACAAAAAAAAGATGATTTTTTAACCCGGAAAGAAAAATTTGCGAAACAAAATTTGAATTTTTTTATCTGAAAAGTCAATTTTTTGAAAACCTTGAATTATTAACACCAAAAGGATGAATTTTCATAAAAAATAGAACTTTTAACCAAAAAACAAATAATTTTTCTACAAAGCAGTTGAATTTTTAACACAAAAAAGTATATTTTTAACAAAAAAGACCATTTTCAACAAAATACATAATTAAAGTTTCTATAAGACTGTTGAATTTCAAACTCAAAATGAAGACTTTTTTACAAAATACTTGAATTTTCAACCCAAAAATATGAATTTTAAACAAAATAATTCATTTCCAACGCAACAGTGCATTTTCAAACAAATAGTTAAATTGTCTACAAAAATGTTGAAATTTCAAGCCAAGAAGACAAATTTTCTACAAAACAGGTAAACATTAACATTATTCAAAGTTCATTCAAGAATATAAATTATTTCTTGGCTTAACACAAATTGATTGACCTGCAATATTAATACATTTTATTGAATAGTAAAGAAGTTATCATTATTTTTGTATATTATTTAAAAAATCGATTCTTATCGTAAAATTGTTCTTATTACTCAAAACTAATGTTCGAACGAAAATGGTTCCTTAATTTAAGATAAATAGTTTTAAAATAATTTAAGATAAAATAAATGCATATAATTCAAACTTAATGCAAGAATATAAAAGATTTGCCAATTTGAGACGAGTTGATTTACCTATAATATTCATAAATTTTATAGAGCCCTTTGATGCATTTACCACGAAGAAAATGTTAAATTTGTATCTCAGAGATTTTATATTTGAGATTGCCTTTCAGATTGCTGATAAGTATGGGGCTACTATATCGCAAATATTTTTCTATTTTGAATTCTATCTTATCTAAACAGATAGGTGGAACGAATTATCGAAAATCACGCATTGACTACCTGTTTAGTTGCGTACTGTGTGAATATGACTAAAAGTGACTGTGTTAGTTTATTATTTTGAATTTTCGAGTATTTTTTAACCGCAATTTCCAACTGAGAATTTTTAATTTATTGACCATATTGAATGAGGTTATATGTATTTATTTATTAATAAGGATTACGAATTTTCTGCAACATCAATAATTTAGTAAATAAAATATTTTAATTCTAATTATTGTTTATGATCGGGAAACAATTATTTCTAGATTGGAATTTGTAAACTTTTTTACATATATATAGTGATGTGCAAAATTAAATTATGAAAAAAAACCTAGAATATCTTAGTTTACGAAATGTATCAACTATATTTATCGATAAAAAATTGTGGTGGCGCCAACCAAAGATTACTGCTATTGACCAATTAAAAAAAAGTAGATTTTGCAAGATTTTGAAATAACATTTTGAAGCTTTTGAAGGATTTCGAATAGTCTGAGATAATTAAAATTATTTTCTTAAGATTCTAGTGAGAATTTCAATTATTTTTTTGTGTGTAAAATTATTTTTAAAAATATTTAAAAACTTTTCAACGCCAAATTGTTCAATTTTTCAAGATTACAAAATTTTGGAAAAATTCGAATAAGTTTAATAGATGTTTCTAAGTTGTAAAAGGATAAAAAAATAATTTCAACCTGTAAAAATGCTGATTTGTAAAGATTTCGAATAAAAAATTAGAAAGCTTTTCAAAAATTTTAAAAGGTTGTCAGACAATTTCCAATATGACCAAAAAAGAACCTGGAAGATTTAAAGGAATTTGTTATATTTTGCAGAATTTTTTTGAATATTTCCGGAAAAATTAGAATTATTTTCAAAAATGTTAGAAGTGTTTGAAATTAAAAAGCAATACATTTTTTTTTAATTGTAGGTTTTTGAAGATTTTGAAATATAATGAAAAATAATGTAATGATTTTAAAACAGTTTCAGGAATAATTCGAGTCGATTAAAATTATATTTAGGAATATTTGGAACTTCAAAAAAATCAGAAATATTTTAAAACTTCGAAGGATTTTCGAATATTTAAAAAATATTCTTAAATTTTTTCCAAACCTCAAAAAGTCTAAAATATCTTTTAAACAAATCGTATTTTTCTTAAAGTTTTGTAAAAGCCTGTAAAATACAAAAAATTTCTTAAATGTTTTCTCGATACTTTTTCGACATGCCTGAAATCTTCAAAAATCCATCTAATTTTTTTCAGGAAACCTATGAAAATTAAATTTATATAATCTTAAAGCAAATACATGAATAGAAATGAATGTTTTTCTTTAAATTATAATTTACCTACAATTTTTTTGTATTGTGGTGGCTGAAAAATCTTTTTTTTTTCCTGCCAAATCAACAATTTACATGAAAATATGTGTTTTCGGTTGGAAAATTTATCTTTTTTGGCACAAATTTTACCTTTTTTATTAAAATAGCAGATGTTAGACTTAAAATTAAATTATTTTGGCTGCGGATTTAATTAGTTTGCTAAAATCTAATTTTTTTTATTAATTTAAATGTGTTTGATTAAAAATTTAAAATAATTTTTAGTTAAAATATCGAATATCGCATGTTTTGTTGTAAATTAATTTTTTTTCTATATAAAATTCAACATCTCGGTTAAAATTTTAACTCCCATGTTTAAAATTAATTTGTTTTGTTGAAGGTTCATCATTTTATTTAAAAATTTATCTCTTCGGTTAAAAATGTAACAATCTTGTTCGTTTGACTAATCAATTATTTAAACCATTTTTTTTTTAAATTTAACTCTTTCTAGTTCAAAACTAAAATATCTTTGGATTGATACATAAACTATTAAAATTTTTTACGAATTAATTTTTTTTAATACAACTACTTGGTTTAGAATTAAGCTGTGCTGTAAAAAAGTTATCGTTTCGGTTGGAGATTCATAATTTTAGTTAAAGATTTGGCTTTCTTGAAAGAAAATTAATCTTTATGGTACAGAATTCATATATTTTGTTACAAATTTGATAATTTGATTAAACATGAACTTTTATGAGGAAAATTCATGTTTTCGGTTTATAAATTTTATTTTATTTTTTTTCGAAAATTGGTCTATTTTATAAAAATGCAATGCCTTCTTGTTAAAAATACAACTAGTTAGAAATATAATATTTTTTCCGTTTATTATTTAACTATTTTATTAAAATTTTTTCTTTTTGTTTGTATTTAACTGCTTTTATTTAAAATACACATTTTTTAGACTTAAATGTGGAGCATTATATTTTGCATTTAGAATTTAACTTCTTGTTGGAAAATTCAACTATTTGCTTGACGGCAAACTTTTTTTGACATTTGTATTTGACAGTTATTCGAAATTATTTATTATTTAAAATTATTTGGCTTGTTAATTAAGAAAGGCGATAAAGTAAGTTCTAAAAAAATTGTAGCGCACCTTACTCATAATAAGGAGGTTGTTGGTGTAAATTCAGTCCGCACTGAATTTTTTAGAACTTTCTCGCGTTTTTAAATTAATTTGCGAATAAGTAATTGGGATCTAGCAGGGTTCTACTTACGGTCATTCATTACCTGAAAGAAATTTTATAATAATACTTGATATATCAATATTCATCATTGATATAGTCGATTACGATTTAGGGAAATCGTGCAAATATATAAATTATTGTTAGCGTAATTACGAAACATTACAATTAGAATATGAAAACTCAATATCTTTAGAACAAGAAATGGTATATTCAAAAGGAAAGATTGATATTTTATGTATTAAAACTCAGAATAAGAAAAACTGATAATGACATATTCAAATAATATAAAAGCAATTATAGGAATTAATAGATTGAGGTACAAAATTTAATATAAATATTCTACAAATTAATATAGTCAAAGAGAAGGTGAAAGGTAATAAGAGATATTTTTATTTGTTGTGATAGACGCTTACGACACGTGTATGGACACGTGTTTTCCAGGGTTTTGTTTTTTAAGCAAGAGTGGTAATAATTGGCTGAAGTGTACGTTTTTTATGATATTCAACTTTTATAAAAGTTATTAGTTGAAAATTTCAAGGATTTTACAACTCAGGTTACGAGCATCAGATTACAAAGTATTGCTAAAGATTCTAGTAGGTTTCAATATATTCTAAAGATTTAAAAATATTTAAAAGGCTTTTTGAACGTTTTACAAAGATTTATGAACGTTTTACGAAGATTTTCTGGATTTAAACTTAGCGTAGTTTAAATATTTAACAATAAACGATATACTTAATTGAATTGAGACAAAAATCAGATTTTTGAATTACACTTTCCAGTAAAATGTTACATTAATATTTAGTAAATATATGAAACAATACGATAGTGGTTTAGAGACAAAATTTTCTCTTTACAATGACAAATTACCACAATTATTGCAGAAAAACAGAAATTTCAAACATTTATTTTCGAAAAAAATTGTTTAAACAAATAAAATTTATTTAAACAAATAATAATTTATTACAAAATAAGTTACTAGTATCTAAGTGGCGTAGATATTTAATAATAAGCATCAAAGCTAACTAAAATTTTTTAAAACAAGAGTTTTATACCTCTTTTTAAGAAAAAGTTACAATTAAATAATAATAATAAGTTTCAACGAATACAGAATGCTTGAAACAGAGATCATTCTTCCTAAAAATGACAATTGTCAAATCAAACATAAAAAAATCTACATTTCAATAAGTAAGTGCAAAAATTATTATTTAAACAAAAGTAAATTGTTTAAACAATTATTAATTAGTTGAAAAATACTTAAAACAATTTCACTTGAAAAACGAAAATAAGGTATGGCAAAAAAGGTAAAAAGAGCATTTATGTTAAATTTTGGGCAGAAATGTCAATTTCAGTTGTTTTGAGCATTTTTGGGGCTTCACAAGGGGGGGGGGGCATAAAAATTTAAAGTAATTTTATGGAAATGATTGATTAGAGACTCCCCAACAAATTCTTAATATCTCCCGCAAGCTAAGTTTAAATCCAGAAACCTGAATCCCATTTCTCCATAAACCAAAATTTCCCCATGTTAATCTTATGGAATTTTCAAGGCCTTTGCGACACGTCTTAATATTAACCGATTTGGCTCAAACTTAGAATTTCCTAAGATTTAAAGGATTTCAAATATTTTAAAAAGTGTACAGTACACCAGATTTCAAAGATTGTAAAACGTTTGGAAGATTTGAAAATATTTCACTAAGATTTCAAAGAATTCGATGATTTTAACGAATAAAGAAAATTCACAAATATTTCAAAAGATGTCACAAACATTTCCTAAAAATTTTGAACATTTCATAAAGATTGCAAGGATTTCGAAGATTTTAAAATGGCGTTTACACCACATTTCAAAATTTTCACAAAGATTTCGAAGATTTCCAAAACTTGTAAAGCTTTCAAAAGATTTCAGGTATTTCATAAATATTTCAAAGGCGTTAAACTATCAAATCAGGTTTTAACAAATTTCAGAAGATTTTAAGTTTTCAATTATTTCAAACTAACACAAAAGGTTTCACAAACAAATTTTAAACTAAGCATTCACAAATACGTCATATAAATTTTACAAAGATTTCAGGTATTTTAAAGTTTGTAGAGATTTCAAACATTGGACAAAAATTGAGAATGACTCCAAAAGAATTCACAGAAATTTCAAGATTTCACAAAGATTTTAAGTACTTCAAGAGTTTTAAACGAATTCACAAAGATTTCAAAAGGTTTTAAAGATTTCATAAAGATTCCAAGGATTTCAAAGACGTCTTGTGTTCGCAAAAAACGAGAAATTATTTTAATCATAGCTCTTTTTCTTATAAATGGTTGGCCTTGTAAATGTATAATAATATACTTGATTTATACAAAATTTGTATTAAGTTCAGGGCACCTACAATTTTTGACCCAGCACTGTTACTTGTATTACCAAGCCGAATGTGAGGGGGGAACGAGGTGATTAAAAAAAAAAAGAAAAAACTATAGATATTTTTGAATTTAATTCAATCCCAGTTTTGACCTTATTAAAACAGAATATTTTCCTGTTTTTACTTTTAATTTTGAATGTTTCTAAGTCAAATTACTAAGCACCACGCCGTTTCTCACAATTCTAAAAATTCTCACTATCTAATATATAAGGAATCTTCAAACGCCTTCTCACAGCGTGATTTGCGTGCGATGCGTGTCTTATATGTATATGTTTGCGTACTATCTGTATAAGTAAAGGTTAAGTTAATTACATCTGCGAATGTGTATTCTACATTGTTATGTGTACAAATACTAATAATTATAATGATAATGTGCGTATTTATGTGCTATAATTGTACAGTGTGAGTTGGTGGAGTTTCACGATGGGTTACGAACTTGTAGTATTCGTATTTTCGACCGTCACATTTTTTTTGAATGACTTATAATTTTTCGTATAGTATTTAGCAAATTTTAGAATCCTCTCTTTCAAAATGTGAAAAAATTATTCCAATATTTCTAATAATTGACATTATTGTCTTGCTTCAATTTAATATAGTGAATTTTGATTATCACATTTTCTTTAACAAGTTTTGTAGAACTTATATTAATATTCCAAAGTAAATTTTTCATAGATTATTAATAAATACTATACTACTTTTTAATATACACACCCGATTTTCCTAAATCGTAAAAGATTATACTAAACTGTAATATCGGTTTTAACGTTTTTTGTAACTAAATTTCTATGGGCGTAATACTTAAAAAATATGTTTTTAAGATTAAAAGTTTCTCAATAACATAACTGAAAATTGATGCATGAACAGAAAATATTTCTTGATTCGTGCAAAATCGATTGACCTATAATATTATTACCTTGTATTGAAGAGTATGTAAGTTATGTTTTAATTAAAATAATCTATTTTCTTCAAATAAAAAGCTTTTTTCATTTTGATAATTGAAAGTTCTGGCATGATCTATTTCTATTTTTTTATTCTGACCTCCTTTCTGAGGATACAAATATGTTTGCTAATTAATTATAATGAAGAAGCAAATGAAACAGTCGAGTCCCGTCTCCGTTTTATAATAATTAGAATTATGACACTTGCTTTCAGGAAATTTGTAACATTAAAAAAACCGAATTGGGTAAAATTTTGAATAATTTAGAGGACTCTGTAATGGAATGATAAAAAAAGGTAACAATACGAAACGAGTTGCACTGAGGATTGCAGAATTCCTTTTCCGTCAAGCACTCTCAGCATCTTGTTTAAAGAAAAAGAATTATGGGGAAAAAGATCGAAAATGACGAGGCTCGTAGGACGAGAAATAATTCATAGGTCCCGCTAGCATATGCATGCAAAATATGAAATTGTACTGCAGGCTCCTTGCAACTCAGTCAGCAAAAAATCAGACAAAAGCTAGGGAAATGGAAATTATTCTCGTTTCTCCCCCGAGACAGGTGCGGTTGGATAACTAAACGTTTTGCGTTGGCAGGTTCGCTAAGTTAAATTGAAAGAGGTGCGAACGACCTGCGAGGTTTTCTCTGTACCTCGTAAGTTGTAAGTGTGGCTGGCATTGACTGAAATAGCGTCCTGTGGGTTCAACCTTTCTTTGAATCTGCCCTAACTTCCATAAAATCTCGAAAAAATATCTTCCCACTGTTCAACCTCTTTTTCAAATGCTTAAAAAGCAGCTTCTGAAGTTTGAAAATCCACTCGAAATTACTGCATAGGCAAAAAAATGATAATTAATCAATAACTCTGGTTTAAAAGTAAATGACTCATTGATTTCAGTGACATAGTAGAATTGAGACAGTAATGATTAATTTCGCTTCAACAACACCATGCGGGGAAAAAACAGAAGGCGGTCGTTCTTGAGTTGTTCTGTATTCTCAGGGGGCCGGTGATCGTTATTTTAATTTTTCGGGAAATCGTTCACTGCCACTCGTGCTTTTGGCACGAAGGCCCAGACATAAAATGTTCTTTAAATTTGATCTAAATACGTTAATATTTACCCATCTCCCCAGGCAATTGAAGTTTCCCATAAAAATATCCTAATTTAAAAAAAACTGCAAATTTTCAAAATTTCCAGTATGAATGACCCAACAAGGTTAAAAAATTGAATTTTCCGTAATTATTAATCAATAATTTGAAAAGCTACTTAGCACTCGATGATCCCTAAAGTAAACAATTTAAAAAAAGCGAGATAAAGGTCAATTAAAATGGTCAAAAATAGCTCATTTCTTCTGCTTTTAGTGCGATATTTTCAGACTTTGCTAAAAAAAGAAGTTTGACTTTGAAAATTATTTGATGATCCCAAAAGTTGAAAAACTTTTTAAAATCCAAGCCATGCTATAGATTCTCCACTGTAAGAAAACAGGTTCTGCCCGCAAATCCATTTACAACATAAATGCAATTTAAACTTAACAGAAATAACATCACTCTCAGATTTTATTAAACGTTAATATGATCATTAAGCTGCTTTGGTAAACTCGGGTAAATACCCGTCACATACTTCGCAAACGCCGCCATTCATCCTGGTCATGAATATAATTACCGGGTCAGGCGCACTCATTTGAATCTTGCATACTCCTTCCACTGTTTTCCTTCGCTTTTCTAAAATATCTTCTACATTCCCACAATTAAATCTTGAGCATTCGGAAACTTTTATTTTTAATTTCGTAACGTTATAATTTTTCAGATAAGATTACTAAACTAAAATGAATTACTTTTTAACAAAATTGTGGAATTGAAAAAATAACATACATTTTTTAGCAAATAAATGAATTTTAAATAAAGAAAGTTAGCTAGTAGGTCTCGACTTGTAGATCGAAAACCGTCACTACATCGACAGCATACAAAGCGTATTAAATTTCTACTGAAAAACATAATTTTCTTTACAAAATACGCAATAGCTGAAATTTCAGCTAAATATATATTAAAACAAATAGTGGAATTATGCAAAGAAAGTAGTTAAATTTTCAATTAAGAATAAAGCCAATATTAAAGAAGAAAAAATGGCATTTTCAACCAAATAGTTCACTTTTTAATTAAAGTGATGCATCTTCAACCAAGAGGGAGGAATTTTCAACAAAGTACTTCAAATTTAATCCAAAGTAGTTGAATTTCCAAAATGAAAAAGATAAATTTACCATAAAAAAGGAATTTCTAATGAAATAGATTAATTTTCAACCAAATAGTTGCATTTTAGACTAAAACAGATCATTTTGCAATCAAAAACAAAATATTTCAATTTTTAGTGAAGAGAAGAATTAATTTTCAACTAAAAATCAAATTTTCAACAAAATATTTCAATTTTTAACGAAACATTTCAATTTTGAACAAAAAAGATTCTTTTTCGAGCAAGAAGATTTAGTTTTATACCAAAAAGAGAATTTTTAGAAAATGCATGAATTTTTATCCAAATAGTTTATTTGTCGGCAAACTAGTTGAGTTTCAACTAAAAATGAAATCGTTAAATGTTTATTTATGAAAACTAATTTTTGCTCAAAAACAAACCAAGTATCAACATAATAGTTAAATTTTTAACGAAACCATTTTAAACTAAAATCTAGAATATTGAACCTGAACGAGGAATTTTCAATAAATTAATCAAACTTTTAGCCAAGTTTTTTTTTTTTTTATTTAAGCAATTTTAATCCATACAAGATTATTATGCTGAAAACATAGGCAATTTATGATACAGTAATTTGTTTCGGTGCGATTTACAT
>NC_046665.1:61729577-61741282 GCF_010883055.1 Belonocnema kinseyi
CACGGACGGTGAAGTGAGCGGAGCAACATTTAAGACTTGTGAGCTCGGAGTGTTGACAGCAGGCGATCCGGTCGTAGTAGGCTGTGTCGGGAGAGACGGCAGACTCGAGCACAGTTTGGCTGTGTGGCCGCTTTGTTTACATAGGAAACAACTCATGGTGTCAGTGCTTAGATAGAACCAGTAGGTTGTATTATCGTATGTTATTTGAATGGAATCTGGCAGAAGCTTTTCATCTTCTTCTTTAATATACACTTGTCTCCTGAACGACAATATGTGTGATCTGCCGGGTTTGTTGAGTCCTGCTCTTATGTAACTGATGCTCGAAACTGGATTGATTCCTCTGTTTTTAAGTGTTTGGATTAAGAAGTCATGCGGGATGACAGGGCTTATATTAGAGATTACGACTCTTTTATTTTTACCGATGAGAGGTTTGATTTTAAGTTTTGCATTGTTTACAGTAATTATTTTTTCCGATAGATTTTCGACTAAGCTAGCGTTGTTTAGAAACACACATACTCTATTGCCTGATATCTTGGATATAAACTTGATGTTGTTTGGTTCAGTGAGGATTTCAAGGCCGTCAATGTAATCATCAACTGTAGCACCTTCTATTGAATCAGTGACGATGGCATGGTCTTTTTTTGGGATCGTAGGTTGAGCTATGGTGTTTGCATAACTGTTAGTTTGCTGTGAGGCGGAAGAATCGATGAGAGAATCTGAAGACTTGACGACGTTATCCAACGTCATTGCTGAAGGTGAGGTTTGCATTTCAAACTGCAATCGCAGCTTTAGTGCACAAGCCAAAGGCTGTGCAATGAAAGGTCACACCACTACACTGCACTAAAGTTAAACAAGATGAGCAGCACAAATAAATAACATAATAGAGATGAAAGAAATAGCACAAACACAGCACGAGTATACTGCCGACGGAGCACGTAAACAAACACGTCTGCTCGCTTCGGTGTCTGACACGCGAATGATTTAGCCAAGTTGTAGAACTTACAATTAAAAAAGATTCATTTTCACTAAAAATAGAAGAGTTAGATTTTTATATGAAAATTATTTTTCAATTAAAATAAATAATTAATTTTCGCCAATTTAGATAAATCTTCTACTAAAACCGTTTAATTAAATGGATTAAAAATTCACTAAATAGTTAAATTTTTAACCAAAAACGTGAATTCCATCGAAGCAGATCAACATTTTTACCAAAAACTACCAACTTGCAACAAAAAGATCATTTTTTTATCAAAAATGAAATAGTTACATTTTTTTATATATTAATTTTCATTCAAGAAAACAACAGATTTTAAAAAACTTACTCCTATTTCCCTGGATCACTCTGTATTACTTGTTCTGGAAAAGTCACCTTTTTTGATTGGAAGTTGAACTACTTTGATAAACACTTATTTCCGTGGTTTAAAATTGACCTATTTTGTTCTAAATTCATTTTTCTGGGTTGGAGTTTATTTTCTTAAATGAAAATTTAAACATTCCACTTTAGGTTTCAAATTGATTGTTTTCAGTTAAAAATTCAGCTAAGGTAGGGTGGGGTGAGCTGAGTATAGGGGATACGATGAGTCACTTAATTTTTTCGTAGGTTATCATTTACTTTGAAAATATTTTTTGTATTAATATCAGGAAAAACATTATCAAACTTTTTTTTTCGAAACTTTTCGTTTAATGTTGAATAAATCTAGAAAAAACGAAAGTAAAAATTTTAAGACTTGTTTTTTGCTATTTTGCATTTGTTTAGAAGGTTCAAGAATCACGCAAAATAACATATTAGATGTTTTTCCAGTGTTTATTTAGATAGCTTATTTATTAAACCTTAAGTTTTTAACAGATTTATATGTAGTTGTAAAATCGAAATAGGGGAAATTTTTATTTGACTAAAAAGTTTCATATGGGACGGAATGAGTCACCTCTTCCTGTGCCTTAACCTAATCTCTTCGAGTAGCAGTCAGCAGTCATATTATCAGATTGTGCAGGGTGTTAATTATGGTGTAAACGTATAAAAAACTAATCCTGCCGATAAAAATGTTCAAAAAAATAATGACAGCAGCACTGTTATAGTTATGATAAAATAATATGACCAGGAGAGAGAGAGCACTGTTTTTCTGTGTGTATTTCTTAAATATCTTCGTTTGAAAACTCGTAAAATGTTTTAAAAATGAGAAAAACATTGCTGCGGTTTAAAAATACGGCAGACATAAAAAAACGGCCTAATATTCCAATATATATGAAATTCAGTGTCATGCAGTAATTGCAGTAGACTAGTATAGTATTTGAGAGTTTACGTATTGTAGAATTTATCTTTTGCTGAGATAATTTACATTGTTAATTTGAAAAATTGCTTTATTTATTTCTGTAATACAATTATAAAAAGGTATGTGAATATAAATAGTTTTTATATTTACTCTTTGTAGTGTTCCTTATGGTAGAGGTTAGGATTAAAGATTGCATCATTTTGAAGTTGAATACTTTAAATTTTCCGTTCGATTTTGGAAATATTTTTGTAAGATATGTTTTCGTTTTAAAATACTCTAACTTCACAAGACCCTTAATTATAAATAATATATAATAAGTAATTTAATTAAGTGACCCATCTCTCTCCAATGCCTGGCTCATCTCGCCCTATGCATGAGGCGGTATGAGCCAAACGCACTAGTTATTTATTTTCTTTTCTAATTCGGCATATACTTCTTTAGTTACTTTTATCTTGGAAAAATTTTAATTAAAAATGTTTTTAGAATACATGTAACGTTTTACTTTCAAGCAATAAATTAGCAGATTTTAAATACTGACGTGAAAAGGACAACTATGCTCATCTCGCCCCGGCCTACCCTATTATATTTTTCTTTAGAAATTAATTTTTTCAATCCAATTAGTTGGTTAAAAGTTGTATTGCCTTATAAAAATTAATCTTATTAATTAAAGCTTTATGACTTTGTTTAAAATTTTTAACTTAAAACAAATTTATTACACAGAAAAACGCTGGTGTTAAATTTGTTGCAGCTCAAATTTCATTGGTCTCCCAATCAGCGTTTGAACCAATTTTCAAGTCTCAAATGTATTACTCTGAACGTAGGTGTACATCTGGGCATCTAGGGGAAAATATAATTTGGAGACTGAATTTTGGCTCAATGCCGAAAGTTGTGGAGTGCTGAACCCAGCTGTCAGTAACCTGAACGCCTGTTAAAGCAACTATTCGCATTGCGATATTAGACTGAATAATTGTTAATAAGGAATCTAATTGAAATAATATTTGCCTAACTTTCAACTTTATTTCATTTAATAATGTGTACTAGTCGCTTAGAATAAAATGATAACTTCCTAATGCAACTTACAAATGTTAGGTTAGTCATGGCCGTCGATATTTAAACTAAAGCCGGGATGTGTAGCAAAAGTCATGACCGGCTACATATACAGTTAGCTATTTTCACGTTAACCACCAGCTACCTTCACTCTTTTGCATACAGAAAATCTAGAGGCAATTTCTTCGAAAGAATAGGCATCAATTAAGATGCAGACGGTCACGACTTAGTTTTTACATCCCGGCTTTGGTGGTTTGAATGTCATGTAGGTTTTGACTAACCTAAAATTTGCATGTTATATCACGCCAAGTACAATTTTTATTCCAAGACACTAATAGTCACTGGTTAACCGGAGAAAATTTAAAGTTAGGTAATTATTATTATAACTTACCGGCATACAAAAACAGTGTCTAAATTATGCTTTTCCCCTAGATTCTCCGAATGAACCTGTGTGGCTCAAATTTGTTGCAACTCCCTTGAACACAGATTTCGGTGTACAATGGAGGATCGGCGATTTTCTGTGTACACTGCAATTCAAACTATTTGTTTTAATTGAGCCATTAGATGAAAATTCAACTATTTAGTTTAAAAGTAACTTTTTTGCACAAAATTCATATTTCTGAGTTAATAGCACAGCCACACAAAAAAAAGTGTGCAGATCTGGTAACAAGACACACGTATTCCTATGGATTTTGGGGCGCTGAATTAAAATTCGGTATCAAAAATCATTCATCGCGTCATGGTTGAGCCATAACTTCAAAAAAATGACGAAACATCATGCACTGAGGCAAATAAATTTCAAAATAATGCCAGGGATGCAAATTTTCACTTCAAAAACATATCGACAACTGTGAAGGATCAACCCTTGCCTGATGTCAACTTATTTAACATAACTTTACTTAACAGAACCTGACCTCACCTAACCTAAATTAACAGAAATTTATTGAACTACACGTAAAGCTCTGGAAGCATATTTTCCCAGTAGCAAATGCATGCTACATCGAATAGGTCAACTTAAGCCTAACCTAGAAATAAATCTAACCTAGCCTAACCTAACCTAAACTAACCTTCACGAAACGCAGTTAAACTGATTGTGTTGTCCCGTTTTGTTTGCGGTACCGTTCGAATCAGCTTGGGCTTAACCTGCGAAGAGGTCAAACCTATCCTAACCTAAAAAAAACCTAACCTAACCTAACTTAACTTCACGTAACACAATTAAACTCATTGTATTGTCCCGTTGTGTTTGCGGTATCGTTTCATTCAGCTTCGGCTTAACCTACATATAGGTTTAACATAGCCTAACCTAACAAAACCTGACCTAACCTAACTTAGCGGAATGAAATTCAACCACATGTGTAGCTATGTAAGCGTACGGTTCTCAGTCTTAAATGTGTGCTATATTTAATAGGTTAACTCGATCTTAACCTACAAATGAATCTAACTTAACAGAACCTAACGAAAATTTGCTTAACGCAACACAACTTAATTTAAGTGTTCCCGTTGTAACACAATAAAATTCATTTTATTGTACTACAGGTGGTTGAAAATTTAGACGCCCATTACTCATTTTAAGAAACTTAGAACTACAAGTAGAATTGACCCTATTTCAATTAACCTGATAACGTTTGCATTAAATTAAAATGTAGAACTGTCACTTAAACATGCAAATGAATAAGAGATTTATTCAAAAAAATTTTATCTCTGCTTTTCTTAAACTTAAGGGATATATTTCTACTATCTTTCGTGTTTACATTTTATCTTGGTTTTTATCGTAATTAGATTGATTTATAGACCTACTTCAGTCTATTTTCTGCCTGCTATAACGTGTCCTTTTTTCTTCGAAGGAACGATGCAAAGGGTTACGCTTACGTTTAAGGCCTACATTCGTTTCCCTTTTCAACATCCAGCCAAAATCAGCCATCATGACCTCGTCCCATCTACCCTGATATCGTTGTTCCATCACTTTTATGTCTTGATGAAAACGTTCCCCTTGTTCCTCAATGAAACATTTTCTGGAAACTTATCCAGATGGGAATCTAGAAAGTGAAGTTTTAAATCACGAAATTAGTATCTCTTGTCAATATTCGAATCTGTGGTCCATCAAAGACTCCTTCTTTCAATTTAGCGTCTGAAACATTAGGGATTTTAAGGGATATATACTTATAGCATTGTCCATCTTTGTCTAACGCCTTGACCAATTGCTTCATGAGCCCAAGCTTTATGTGGAGGGGTGGTAGTATAATTTTTTCTGGATCAACGAGGCTTTGGTTGATGATATTATGAGAACCAGGTTTGAATGAATCTCTTAAAGGCAAATGTTTTTTGCTCTCGTGAAACCCGATTGTTGGCCTAATATCACTGTTATGATTTTGAGATCACCACATATTTGCCATTTGTGATTCATGTAATTAACTTTTACAAAAAGCATTTTAACATTGTTATATTCTTCTTTGATGACCGTTGAGTGAACTATAGGGATAGGAGCGTAAGTATTCGTGTTATGCAGTGAAACAGCCCTAATACTGCGTTTTGACGAATCAATGAAAAGTTGCCGATCTTCGTCTCTTTACACATTTTTCTTCAAGTGGTTCATGAGTCGCGATAGAATGAAACTTTTGTCTTTGGCTCTAGAAGATTTCTTCTTTTTAGAAATGAAGCGGCAAATTCAGCGCCTTCTTTCGGTAATCCAAGATCTCTAATAAAATCATTCAGTTCTAGTTGCGACACTAATATTGAAACCTTCAATTTCATTTTATGCACGCCATATTTGTCATCTTTTTCGTCATTTTCATCGGAATCATCAGAACTATTTTCTGTTCGATCACTGGTTTTACTTCCGTCTCCAAGACGTTGACTTTCAACTTCCATTCTATCATCTTTTAAAGCGCTTAAATCAGTCTGGCGTGCATTTTTATTGATTTCAATTGCTCTTGTGACTGCACACATTAATGTAAGAAATGTTATTTTTATTTTTGGCATTGAACCGTTTGACGGAATTCATGCAAAAGTAGCAGTCCTTCGCAATAACGGGGTTTTTCCATGTGGTTGGTGTAGAGCACTTGCGGTACTTTTCGTTGTTTGAATTTTTTAGACCATACAACATAAGTCTGCAGGAATTGCAAATGACGTGAGGAACCCATTTTATTTCTTGGTGCAGCAATTTACGGTCAAAACACTTTTCGTAAAGACTTTTCACTTCCTCGTCGATTGATTTTCGCAAACTGCTCACTTCATATATACTGCAAATGTAACAGAATGAATCTGAGCTATTCTTACTGGCAAGCGATTGAGAAATGGTCGCGGGTTTTTTCCTTGTAGCATGAGACTCTACACCAACTAAGTGATCCATTGATGAAGAGTTACGTTTGCATGATGATGACGTCAGAGAGCCCGCTTTCCCACCCTGACCAGACGCCGATACTGGGGTTTTTCCCTGCATCGAAATACATTTTTTAGCACTGTCTGCTCTGACGGCATGAACGTCGTTTACTCAGGGACTCAGCTAATGTGGATCCGTTGCCAACCGTCACCACGTGGAGGTGCACTGGTTACAGACATAGGCGAATAATGCTAGCAACAAGCGGTTACGAAACTTCAGACATTTATTGCTATTAATGTCAAAATATGAAGGTACGCAAGAACAGGGTTGCCAGCGTAATCGGTTAGGTTAGGTCAGGTTTTGTTAGGTTAGGATAGGTTAAACCTCTATGTAGGTTAAGCCGAAGCTGAATGAAACGGTACCGCAAACACAACGGGATAACACAATCAGTTTAATTGTGTTTCGTGAGGTTAGGTTAGGTTAGGTTAGGCTAGGTTAGATTTATTTCTAGGTTAGGCTCGAGTTGACCCATTCGATGTAGCACACATTTGCTACTGGGTAAATATGCTTCCAGAGCTTTGCGTGTACTTCAATAAATTTCTGTTAATTCAGGTTAGGTGAGGTCAGGTTCCGTTGGGTAAAGTTATGTTAAATAAGTTGATATCAGACAAGGGTTGATCCTTCACAGTTGTCGACATTATTTTGAAGTGAAAATTTGCATCACTGGCATTATTTTGAAATTTATTTGCCTCAGTGCACGATTTTTCGTCATTTTTTGAGGTTATGGCTCAACCCTGACGTGATGGGTGATTTTTGATACCGAATTTTAATTCAGCGCCCCAAAATCCATAGGGATACGTGTGTCTTGTAACCAGATCCGCACACTTTTTTTGTGTGGCTGTGTAATTTATCTGTTTAAAAAATTAAGCGAATTCCCAACGACGTTAATTTTCTTACTAATATAGTTGCATTTATACCTAAAAGTATGAGTTTATAACAAAACAGTTTAATTCTTAACAAAAAAGAAGTTTTTAACAATATTTTCAAATTTCGAACTGAATGAATTACATTTTCAGTAAATAGTGAAATTTTTAACCAAAAAAATGAATTCCAACGGACAGCATTATTATTTTTACTGAAAACACCAATTTTCAAAAAAAGATTAATTTTTTACCAAGAATCAAATGGTTAAATTTATGTTTGAAATATTAATTTTGAATCAAGAAAACAACAAATTTTTAACAAAAAGTTGAAATAGTTTGGATTGCTTATTGTTAGCAACATTCAGAGAAACTAGCGCATAGAAACAAAAATGTCATTTGCGAATGAAAAACGATATAATCAGAGGTTAAAAATATGCATAGGGTCTTACACACTGGTTATGAGTCAACCCAGGCGGAAATATTATATATAGTTTAAATATAGTGTGAAGTATTATATATAATATTCATTTGTTTCATACATTTTTTGTATAAAACAATTGAATATTATATATAAAACTTCACACTGTATACCCTCACAGCATGAGATATCGGCGGGATATCCCATTTATCTCTCAGGATATCGTGGGCATACCCCAGGATATCCTAGGGATATCGCAAATAGTATCCTATAGGACGGAAATCTCGATATCCCTGGAATGTCACAAGAATATCTCAGAATATCCTCAGTATATACTATTAATGTCTCAAATTTATATGCCAAGTATGTTCCCAAGATATTCCAATTCTATAATTTAGTATATTACTTGAAATTTAAATATATCGACTGCCAATTATATTTATATTCAATCGTATCAATAAAAAAAGAAATAATTTAACAATATTAGGTATTTTCCGGAGATTTGATACAACGTGCAATATTATAAAGTGCAATAATAGTAAAGTTCGCTCTAACGTCAATTCCTGGTAAATTCTATCATGGCTGTTAGTGTGCGAAAACTGTCCCGCAGTAGTAAGTGACACTTTAACAAAAATCAATAATTTGTCAAATATTCGTGGCAAATTATAATCAATTGTCATTTATATTATCAAAACAAACGCGGTACATATTAGTTTAATTGTTTTTTTTTTCTCATAAAAACTGATTTTGCTGTTGAAAAGTGCGACCTCTAAACTGCGCAATTTAGATTTTACAGGCACAATAACAGCCAACTTTTAAGTTTTTAGGGAGTGAATTATTTTTTATTGTAAGGAGGCTGTTATTGGTTATGAAAGTTATTCGCATTGATAATTTCTTGCTAATTATACTGAGATAAGAATTTGAAAGAAACCAAATATTCGATATTTGTACAAAGTGGTTTTTTTTCAAACGGATGCTTGTAAAGCTTTTTTCAGGCATTCAACATATTTTAATAAATATGCATTTTGGAAATATTGGATATCATTGCCAAAATTGTGTATATCCCACACAGGACATTGAGTGGATATCGTACGGGGCGGAAATTTCGATATGCTTGGAATATTCCAAGGATATTTCGGGAGATTTTTGGGAGATTTTTCAGGATATCCTATATTCTGATGAGATATCCTAGGGATATGACAAGGATATCATTTAGTTGTGGGGGTATAAAATACATCTAATTTTTTCCACCTGGGCACGAACACATTCGTACGCAATAAATAAACGCAGAGGTTGGAACACATTTTAATGAACAAATCTAACACTTTCCTTTGAGACAACCTCTGTATAAGCAATTTACACTTTAGATCGTCTCAGTAAACGAAGACACTGTTCATTTTTAGGCCTAGTTAAAGCCTTGGTCAGAATTTCAGATGCCACGTGCTGCAAGACCACTTGACCACTTGTTTTCAACAAGCAATTTTGTTGACTTGATACCTCTCGTTCCGAGTTCCATCAGAAAACGTTTAAGATGAACGGAATCCTCTGTTGCCGCGCTTATGGCATGTACTATGCTTCTGTTGTTGACCGAGACGTTTACCTCTTGAATCCTAGGTTATTGCTACTTTGTTCATCATAAATATATCTCCCGTAAAGGATCACCTGTCATTTATGGATCAGCCCAAATCTGCTTCCACATAGCCCACCAGAAGACTCTCCCCGTGTCCATAGAAAATCCCATATTCTTCAGTGCCCTTCAAATTTTGAAGTACTCTCTTCGCTGCATTCCAATGAGTTTTGTTTAAGCAATCATTGAATTGACTCAATATACTTGCCATGTGAGATGAATCTGGGCGTCGTTACCTGCTGTCCCGTAGACTTTCCAAGTTCTAACAGGTCGTCTAGTGCGCACTTTACGTAGCTTACCTCGTCTTGGTGCATCCACAGGTGCTGGAACTTTGAGTTCAAGGAAATCCTCTTCTTCCGAAAACTTCTCTTCATCGTAGCCACCTTCATCGTTGGAAATCTCTTGCACATCCTCAGTGACAGGTTGATCGGAGACTAAATTGTTGCAGAGACCAACCTTGACAACGGGTTCGTCGCATTCTGTTTCGTCAGAATCACTTGACGATTTTTGCTGATGAAATTCGTTCGGACGAATATCCTTGGAACCCTCGGTCGAACGGATCGGAATTTCCTCCAAGAAAATGAAATCTCTAGATGTGTTAACCTTACTTTTATCCTTTAGCCAAACATGGTACGCCTTGGACTCCGTGTTGTATCCTAGGAAAATTCCTTCTTCAGCTCGCTGCTCGACATTTCCTAAACCTGGCGATCTGTTCTTTGCTAACACTTTACTACCGAAGCGTCTGAAGTATGGCACGTCAGGAGGCTTCACAAACCAAGCTTCGTATGGGGTTTTTCCCACTGAAATAAATAGTTTGAGGCTAATGGCAATCCGAGTTTGCTTGAGAATTCCTAACTGAAGTAGAAAGAAAATTGTGCTGTCTTAGCCACACGAATTTGAGATTTATTACTTACGTATAAGAAAATCACCAAGCATGATATGACAAGGCAGGTTTGTTTGACTGAAATGATAGTTGGGAAAAGTGTAGCATTAGATATATGATTAAAATATCAAAATATTATAGTTTAGATACAGGAATTTTATGCCTCGCTATCATAACTGTATTGAACGTATACTTTTATCAACTATCTATTTGAAAGAACACTGCGTTTAAGTCTTGCATTGGGCATCCGGCTATATGCTTGATACAGCCATACCAATCGATGTATTGTACCGTGCATGTTATGCGAGATTGATGAGTCGGTGAGGTGCGCGTCGACTCGGCATTGGTCATCGTCTTAAGACTTGTTTTATGGCAAATGAGGTTAGTGAAGAAGCTTTTGAGTACCTAACTCCAAAATTTGTAGAAGATTAAGATTGATTAAATGTACTATTAAACAACAATAGGTCAGGATTTTTAGGTAATTTCGTTATTTTATGCATGATTTCAACTTAAAATATTATAAAGAGTTTAAAATGATTTTTAAAAAATTCAAAAAGGTTTAAGTATCTTCATGTAATTTAACTATATATTTAAGTATTAAAACAGATTTTCAGGACTCATTTGATTTAAAAATTTTACAACTTTATAATTGAATTTCAAAAGATTTCAAAAGATTTCATAATATTTAAAAGAGTTCAAGATATTTTAAAAGAATATATATATTCTTAAAATATATATTTATTTCTCTCAAATCTTTTAAAATATCTTGAAATATTTTTGTATTTATTTAAAATCTTTTTTAATTATATTAAATATTTAATGATAATTTGTAATATGTTTAAAATTATTATATTAAAAATATATTATTATAAGCTTCGCAATATTTTTTTAAAGAACGGGTTGCAAAAATTTGCAGACGGGCCTGCACAGCTGTAGGATATATTTCAGATTTTTTCTTTATACTCGAAGCTAGATTAGCCGCGAGGCTTTAGACCTCAGAAATGTGGAACAATTTAGGGTTCGAACCCGCGACAAATTAAAATTTTCATAGCGTGCGATTGTAAATAGTGTAGTGATTGTGAAATACAAAATAATTATGCACTCGAACATATGAACAAAAAGTGGGACGATGGTCGTGGGGGCTAAAGCGTAGGCTTTGGACCCACTCCTTCGGCTTGCGGGTTCGATTCCCGCCTCGCACTCTGGAAGAGTCTCGGT
>NC_046665.1:61741382-61751928 GCF_010883055.1 Belonocnema kinseyi
CCTTCCACCACCAAGTAAGTGTGTGGAGGGTGTGTAAAGGAATAGAGAAGGTGTAAGAAAAAATGTAAACCCTTAGGGGACACATTAGAAGCTTCCACTCAACTCCACTCAACATATGAACAAATATTATAGTATAAAGTAATAATGCAAAAGATTACGTTTTTTCGGCGAAAAATTGGTTTCAAAACTTCTTCGATCTAGACTGTATTTTAGCTACTAATTTAGATTTTATAGAACTATTTTACGTTTTTTGTATACCCTACCTTTCAATTGAGGTTACGTCACCCCGGCCTTTAAATTTTATAGAACTTTGTAACACATTTCGTTGAATAGTTCAACGCAATGTAAAACTAAGAAGATTTAAATTTTTCCCGTGTATCTTTAAAAAACAATTTTAAACGAAATTACGGGAGGTGCAGCTGAGAGCCATGCGTATTGTTGATTTACCCCAACCAAATTCTGTCTGAAAGAGCCATCTTATGTTTAGAAATATTTATTAGAACATATGACTAAAGCAGTAATATTGCTTCAATAATTATGGTATGGGTAAAATAAGCAAACCGTATCGCTGTAGCTGAGAGAGCAATACATTATGGTTGGAGTAACCAGAATTATGATCGTATCGTCGAATTATTTCTTTCAGTGCCGTTAAACTTTTTAGAAGGTGTTCTATTACGGACGTAATTCGCTGTATTGACAGTCTTTGTCCAGAATGTCGCTGAGAATCCTAACTCTATCAAAAAGACACCTTTCCGTGTCCATCAGTGTTCTGTTACGCCTTTCAGAAACTCCGTTCTGATGAAGATTGCAGGCAGCTGTCAATCTTTAATTACTCCGTGCGTCTTGAGTAATGCGTTGAAACTTTTATTACCGTACTCTGAAATTTAAAAACTCAACCATTGCTTCACTCTTGTGAGTGAGGAATTTGACATCACATCACCCAGATGAATCTTTGGTGAATGTGACGAAATAGTTTTTCTTTCCGAGCGAAGCGACACGCATAGGACCATAAACTTCAGAGTGTGTGTTAACCCACTTCTGTCAATCTTTCAGATACCTTCGGAAAGGGAGAGTGACAAATCTTCCCCTTGATGCAGACACTGCATTCAAAATCTTTGTCTGGACCATCGACTTTGATTCCTTGAATAGACCCGACCTTGATTGCCTGACGAAGATATTGAACATTTAAATCTCCTAGCCTGATGTGCCAATCTTCAAGACAATTTTTTTGCGGCTTCTGAGCCGCGGCGACTGCTTCGGAAATCTTCTCACACGTAAATGGTAAATTCGGAACGTACAAGGCGTTGCGAAATTTTACCGCTTTTTTTAAGCCGTCAAATTCCATCGCAGCTGATGCGATACTGGTTCCCAGTGTTTCCGTACTTGCACGCATAGCTAGGTTCACTTTTCCCTGATTACAATTTCTATTGATTTCCGCGAACAATTCGAAGTCGTTGCAAATATGAGATGTACTACCTCTATCAGGACACCAACCGTCAAATTTCGCACCATTTCCTATTTTAAATATTTCTTCTGTTTGCACATCCAACGTTGTGAACATAGAAAAATCTTCGTAGTAATCTTTAGCGTTTGAGATTTGCTCTGTTGGGGTTTTCGTTGTCTTGCAGTTTTTCACCAGATGTCCAACTTTATCGCATTTAAAACACTTCATCTTAGTATCCTTTTTTGTTGGATCACCTTTTCTGTTTCCTCATTTTTTCGCGGTCATCGCGTGTTGAACTGGGTTGCGATTCATCTCGTTATGCGCCTCGAATTCTTCCGCGATCTTGATTCTAAATGTTTCCAAAGACGGTAGTTCATCACGCGATGATATCGCATACCTACAATTCTCGAAACTGGTAAACTGCGCGGAAGCATCACGGGTAGTAAATCGTTGTTGATTTCGACTTTCAGCTCAGCCAACTTGTCTATGACGTCGAAGAAAAGTAGAGAATGTTCCCGTGCGTCGTAGTCATCTTGCATCTTTATGAACATCAAATAATTCGATAGTGCAGCTTTCCGCACTGGGCCCTTGGACTGATAGAAATATTCTAACTTGGTCCAGATTTCTAGTGCGGTCACACATCCCTTTATATGTTGGATTTTAGAAGGGCTTACTACCACTTACGTAATCACAAGCGTAATTCTTCATAACAACTGCACGCATTTGGATTTTCCAAGGGTCGTATTTTTCCTTCTTAGGCTGGCTCCACAATGTGCCATAAGAATTGCACGTACGTCGACGTGCGTTGATATCAAGGCGTACATCTGCGTTGTTCTCCATTGCTACAACTTCCACGTGTGTTTTATTGGTTCAGATTAAAGTGTGCATTGTGAAGCCAGCCTTAAGGACTTCGAATTTTACACCAGTTGCAATCAACTGTGATTTGGCAAATTTTCTTTTTTTAGAGACGCATCTAAGCCCATAGCCTGTTAGCAACATGCAGGGAAAGTAGCGCATAGAAACAAGCACAGCATTTGCGAATAAAGAACACATAATTAGAGACCAAAAAGATATTCTGGTTTACTCTGGATTACATGTTAATTACTTGGATGGCTTAAATTACTTAGAATCACCTGGATCACAATTACACTACCTTGAATTATAGATGTAATTCAAGTGGATTACTTGGATCGCAATGAATTACTATGGATTTTGTGGATTACAAGTAGATTACTCCAGATTAGAACTTGATTATTCCGGATTAAAAATGTGTTACTTCTGATAAGTGGTGCATTACTTTGGATTACGAGTGGATTCCTTGGATTGCAATGAATTACTATGGATATTTTTGGATTGCAAGGAGATTACTCCAGATTAGAATTTGATTAATCCGGATTAAAAATGAACTACTTATTACGGCAGATTACAGGTCTGTTACGTCAGATTATATTGGATTACTCAAATTACCACGGATTACCAGTTCGGATGACCGAGTGGTTTAGCAGACTACCAGAGTTGTTTCCCATTCAGGCGTATCCTAACTCTCATCTATAGAAATTGAGAGAAAAATATAATTTTCAGGGGGCGGAATTGGGAAGAATATAACTGGAAAGGGTCAAATTTAATGCATATAAAAATGGTTAAGTATTTCAGAACGGAAGTTTCCATTTCTTTCCAAACCTTTACGAGATCTGCATCCAATTCTTCCCGGAAAATTCTGATAATAAATCAATATAACATTCTAATAAAAGTGCTGTTAATTTCATCTACAATGGATTTACAAGAGATTTGCATACACTTGCATATTTTGATGAAAATTAGCACCAAATTTCTAATAGAAACGGGAAACTTCGGATGGGCATCTCGGAAAGAAACTGAAAGTAAATTGTACAGAAACCTACCCTAAATTTTCACCAGGGAAAGTCGTTTCTCTGAAACTAAAACAATAAAATTGTCACCGGTTGAATCAGTATTTTGAATTAACACTAGTGAACCAGTGATTTGTTCCAATTTACTGAATGAAATAGTGAGTGACTCAATAAAATCAACGCAACTGAATATACCAGTGAGGCCAAATGATAGATCAACCAGTGAAATAGCGCTCCACGTTGCCAAGATATGAACTTCCAGTTGTCTCGTTTCCTAATGGCTCCATTTTCTCTGATCGGATCTTTAAATTTCTCAAGCGAAAATGAAATTTATATTGATGATTTTGTACTAGTTTATTTTAGAAATGTTTGAAGCCTGACTGCAATAACCAGGGCATATAATATTTTCCCCTTGAAAGTGGATAGTCTTCTGGTCACATGGGTTAGACTTTAATTGCTGTGACACGTTGACGTGAGGATGGGCCTTCCCAGAGTTCGGCACAGTATTGAGTATTCTAGCATTACGTCACACAGGTTCGATAACGTTGAAGCATTGATTACATAGGAGTTCAACTAAAATTAATTTTTTTCAGACGAAACTAAGGGGAAAATATTGATATCGCTTTTCTTTTTACATAAAATAGCCATTTCTTTAATTATTTTTGGCAATTCGAAAAGTATGCGACTTTTGTGAGACAAATGATTCAGAAAAAATATAATGTGCCATGATTGAGCTTAGGTATTATTGTTGTGACAGTTGGTGGTGACAATTTTGGAATTTCAGTAGTGCGTTAAAATCCGTTTTTCAAAGATTTTTAAGCGACTTTTTGCACCTTGAAGGGTGACGTAAGAGAAAGGTCGAAGAAGAAAATAAAAATTATCGTAGACCATGATACTTCTCAGAAATCCTTTATGACTTCTTGAAAATCCCTAACTTTCTCCAATTTTTTTTTATGAAATCCCTTCATCTTTTGGGCAATCATTTATACCTAATATTTCGAAATTGACTTAAATAAACTCAAATCTCTTAAAATCCATTGCATTTCCTTAAACTCCTTAAAATCTTTTGAAAATACTGTAAATAATTAATTTTTTTCAAATCCCTTTAAATTTTCAAATTAATATTTCAATTACTCGCTTCACATTCTTTCAGATCACTTTTTCCACTTTTTCCATTTTTTTTAAATCCTTTAAAAATATACTTTAAAATCCCGTCCAGTCCCTAGTTATTCCTAAAAATCACTTGAATCTTCGAAATTCTGTAAGATTTCTTAAAATTTCTTAAACTTCTCCGAATTATTTTGAACTCCCTTTAACTTCTTTAAATTATTCAAAACATTTCAAAATAGACTAAAATTAATTAAAATTTTTTAAAATCCTTAAAACTTTGTTAAAATCCTTAAAATATCTGGAATCTCCTTGAAATCTTTGGATTTTTTAAATCCTCTAAGATCACTAAAACTCTTTTAAAATCTGAGAATATACCTTGCAAATCCTTAAAAATCCTTTAAAAATCAATTTAAAAATCCCGTCCAGTTCCTAGTAATTTGTTAAAATCCCAAAAATAATTAAAATGTATAAAAGTTTAAGTAATAATTAAATCATTTCTTAAATAAAAAAAAAATGAAAATCACTTGAATTCTGAGAAATCCTGTAATGTTTCTTGAAAATCCTTCAACTCCTCTGAATCGGTTTGACCTCCCTTCAACTTCTTTAAAATCATTCAGAATAAAATAAAATAAATTGAAACCTCTTAAAATCCTATAAATTTTCTTAAATTCCTGACAATATCTTGAAAATCTTGAGAATTTTTGTAAATATCTTGAAATCTCTTAAAATTCATTAAAACATTTTTAAGGAACTTTTCAATAACTCGCTTGCCATTCTGGAAAATCAATAAAACTGTCTTAAAGTCTCATAAAATCCCTTTTCAATCCTTAAAACTTTTTGAATTATGTTTTAATCCTTTAAAAATAAATTTTAAAATCCCGCCAAGTCCCTAGTAATGTTTTTAAATCACTTGAATTCATAGAAATTCTTTAAGATTGCTATAAAAACGTTAAAGACCTCCGAATCTTTTTTTAATTCCTTCAACTTCGTTAAAATCATCCAGGATCTTTCAAATTGACTAAAATGAATTAGATTTTCTTAAAGTCTTTTAAAGTTTACTTAAATTCCTTCAAATTTTTAAATTTTTTCAAATGGCTTAAAATCTCTTAAAGTTCTTTAAAAAGCATTAAAATGTCTTGAAACTTTAACAAAATGACAATTTTTGACTTTCTTTCGTCTCAATACATTAATTTTAGTCAAACTTCATATAAAAAATGCTTTGCAATCCATCAAGGTGGTAAAGCATTATCGGTTTGGACGTTAACGGCCGAGAAATACGTAATGTTATAATACTCAATATTATATCATAATTTATTTTATAATTCTTCAAAGGTTATCACAAAGTGATGAATCGTAAGTGTCATACCTATCTTAACCAACTGACAGACAACAATATGTACGACCAGATGACTACTGGTACTGAGTGAGTAACCTCACTTAGTGTGAAGTGAACCTCACTGATAGTCGGAATTCAATTTTTGAACCAGTAAGCTTTCACTGTTTGTTAGTGAAGCACTTCTTTCTGTTTTAACTATTGAGATTTTACTTGCTCATTTTTAGATAGTTCTTCTTCTTCTAATGGTCACATGAAGGATAAGAAAATCAGGGGGGGGGTTCCTAGAAGTAAAATGTTAAACCTGATCTCTAAAAAACGTGAAACATCCTAAAATAAAACTATCGCAAAAGCCGAACAACTTACTCTTTCCAATTGGGAAATTTTATATTTAAATCCTTCTTCTCTTTCTCCTCCGCATCACTAAACCCGATGTGGTCTCTTGCAGATTCTCTCCGCGCGCGATGGGAGCAGTGGCGAATCGGCCTGAAACCTGAGGGACGCTATTTGAAATTCAACGATGGTGGACATTAACTGCATGGTCCGCCACCGCTGCTGTTGCGGCTGCAGCTGCGACTGCGGAAGCCAGAAAGTGAGGAGAAGGCTCGGCCTTGCATGCATACCATACACTTATACAGGTAACCCAGCTTACTTACGTAACATCGGCTGGACTGAATGCTATCTGTTCTCGTGTGCATCCCTTTTGCATGTCTGACTCCTGTCTCCGTCCAACCCGTCCAACCATTCAGGAAACTGGAGAAAAGTTGCGAATCCTTCTTTTTTATCCGGAAAGTCTGTGAGCGAAATGGAATTCAAAATTTGTCAAGCGGAAGAAATTAATGAAGCTATCTTTCTTCAATTAAAATGGCTAATATTGAAAATATGTTTCCCACTCTTTAAATAAAATGAGTTCATGCGTCCTAAAGTACAAATGATTATTGCTGCAACATTTAAGAAACATTTGAATTTCAGACACAGGCAATATTGGTCAGGAATATTTCTGCAACATTCCAAAAGAATATTGAAATTGCGCTCGCTTTATGTGTTTGAAAAGTGTCCGCACAATCTTGCTCAAATATTGCAAGGGAATGCTGCTGAAACATTGGCTATGATCTTGCTAGAATATCACTATAAAACGTTTTCAAAATATATTCCTGAAAGTTTCTTTTTAAATTTATTTTTGGTTTATCTTATTTTGAATTACTTATACCTATCATTGACTTATAAGACTTTCTTTTAAATTAAGTAACAGAAGGCCACGTACTTAAATCTTTATTTGTTATTCTATTTGCATATAAATTAAAAATAACAATATTTTTGTTCGATGCAGAAGAAATTATTATTCTAAATTTTGTAGAAATTGTTGATGTAAGTAGTTGTAGGTACGCAGTTTTTACAATTGGAAGCATTATCTTTGGATTAATATGTTAGTTGCAGATCAATAAAAACCGAAAATTATTTAGTTTCAAATTTAAATTTTGTTTCATTTTATTTAAAACTATTGATAAATCTTGCAGTAATCTTAAAACATTATTTTATTCTAACGAAGTACAATTGATGAAAAAACAATACCAATGTAGTGGAAGAAGTTTTGTCACCAATTTTTCATTTATGAAAACATTTTCAATCTAAAAAAGTTCTTTACAAATTATTTTTTAGTGACGTATATGTAATTAAATTAAATTTTTCTTTATCTTATTCCTTTTTTTTGTTATTCTTCAAATAATCTGTTGGTGCGAAAATTACTAGTATAAATTGTAAGAAAGATTATACAGATGTAAATTGTTGTATAGTAGGCAAATATACTTAAAAAAATTTGATACTTAAATAAATTTTCGCAGTATTAACAATAATGTTAAGAAATAATGCATTTAAAAATTATCAGTTCAAATAATTTTTTTCCTTGATTTCTCGTATACGAATTTCGCTTTGAAAAAGTGTTATGTTTCCGAAACTGGTTCAGTTTTAAAAGTAGAATCTTTCAACTATCACGATGTAGTGAAAACTAAATTTGCCAAAGAAAGATGAAAAAAAGAAAAGACATTCAATACATTTTAATCAATGAAATACAAACAAAACACAACAACAATCGAATAAATATGATGCAACTACAATCTTTCTTTGGCAAATTTAGTTTTCACTACATTGTGATTATTGAAATGATTCTACTTTTAAAACTGAACCAGTTTCGAAAACATAAAACTTTTTCAAAGCAAAACTATTATACGAGAAATCAAGGAAAAAAATTATTTGAACTGTTTAATGGTCTGAAGAAATAATAGAGCTTTTCTTTGCATAAGTGCCTGAACTGTGAGACAGGACTTCTTTATTTAACTTCTTTACTGCTAAGAGGTAGGAAGCGGACTGACTCCCTACAGAAGGGATGCGTTAAAAAACCTTTGTCACGCTAAGGCCCATGCCTAGAGGAAGAAGTGGGGAGAATAGCCGATTCTGTTACAATAGAATAGTCGATGCTGTTACAATCCCCTTTTTAGATCGGGTTTAGTCTCTAAACCTTTCTGATAGGTCTTAATTTAACAGCAGTAATTTGGATTCTACCATCCATATCTCTATCATCTAATATAGGAGCAGCGGTATAATGTACTGTTGGAGATGCGGTGACTTCAGTTTTGACACAGAAGAAACAAATCTTTCTCGGTATACATTTAGAGAATAGCGCAAGCACGTTGCATTTGTAGCCTACGAACGCTATGACTATCGCAATAGCAAGGTAGCCTAGGTAGTGTACCCAGTTAGTCGCATGTTCACTTCAGGTACGTGTTCGTCTGTCCCTACTGACTTTTTCTACTGCGTTCTCGATGTCATCGACCGATTGCTTTATATTGTTTAAATTAAAGGACCTAATTTCCTGAGTTAGTGGTATTAACTTATCTGTTATAGAGTCTAGTTGGTCATCAGTATATGGTAGCGATAATTTCTTTCTATAATGAATTTCTTTGACAAGAGTATTCGTTGGACTTAATTTCAATACAATATTCATTCCATTTAGTATACATTTATCTTTGCTTACAATGTTCGTTGGATCCTGAATTTTAATTTTATCGTGTCCCGATTCACACAGCACATCAACATCAATTGGCTCATGGGGGATCAAAATATATCCGTAAGTAAGTTGTATAAAAGCAATGTTAATAATTTTAAATGGGGAATATATACATTCGTCACTAATGCTTTTCATATTCGTTCTTAATATGCTATTCTCACAACTATGCGTTTCTGACATCATGTAAGTGGGTTGCATTCGTTTGCACATTTTAATTTCGCCGTAGTGTTTACAATTATCTAAAGATATTCTGTCGGTCGGTACGTATGTTGTGTGTCCTTGTCCCATTAGTAGGTATTCGTAGTCTGGGATTATTGCTAGGAAGACTGAACGGATTTGTTTAGGAATAGGTATTAAATGTTCAATTTCGTAAGTCTCTGTTTCTGGGATAGGAATATGAATTTGTACTGATTTCCGCTTCGACTACACTCAGTGGTAACAAGATGAACAGTGCCAAATTCATCTGGAAAATTATTGATAATAAGGCATAAGTTGATTGGCGTGTATCCTAGTTCGTTTGTCGTTAAAAAGTACAGTGTAGTTGTTGTTTTCTTGTTTCTCTACAATTACTGCTGGTCCTTTCCATGAAGGAGATAGTTTGTTATCTTGATGGTTGTTAATAAGTTTGACAAGATCTCCGGGTTTATAGATTCCCTGCGGTATGGCAATTCTCGAGTCTTGCAGTTTTTTGTACTTGAGCTTTTGTGTTTCTATTTTCTCCTTAGCCTTCTTGAGGTAGTGTTCATGTCTACGCTTCCATAGGTCAAATAGTTCTTCATACTTGACATTAGGTGTTGTGCTTAGCATTGAGGGCAAATTGGCCCCTCTTCCAAAGGTCAGTTGAAAGGGTGAGTATCCTGTACCGTCATGCTTCATAGTGTTGTATGCCATGCAAATTATTTTCAGGTTTTGACCCCATTCTGTGTTATGGTCCTAGATGCTTGTTTTTAATAAATTCTTAATCGTCGAGTGGGCTCTCTCAAGGGCTCCATTGCTTTGTGGGTGATAAACTGTAGTTTTTATATGTTTAATTCTAAACAGGTTTTCAAAGTTCTGTACTAGTTCGGATATGAAATTTTGTCCTTAGTCTGTTAGGATATTCTTAGGTGCGCCGAATACGTATATGTAATAATCAAATAACCCTTCTATAATACTTTCCGATTCCGTATTCTTCAGAGGTATTAAGATCAAGTATTTTGTGAGCATATCTTGTATGCTGAGGATGTATTCATGCCCTAATAGTGTCAAAGGCAATGGACCGAAGATATCCATGGCTATTTTGTCGTTAGGGTTGACAGGCGTGTCTGGGATGATTGCTTCACACTGTCTTTTAATTCTTACTGTCTTTTGTAATTGACATACTGGACATCGTTTAATGAAATGAATAATTTCCTATTCCATATTTTTCTAATCTCCAAGGATTCTGGCTTGTTCGATAGTCTTGTTTTTCCCAAAGTGTTGAGCAGTAATTGATCCGTGCGGTTCTCTTATGATTTCTCCCTTTTCCTCTTGAGTAAGTTCTGCACGTGGTATGTAACACGTGTGAAACTGCTGATCTTCATATTTGTGGCTCAAGTAGTTGAGGTAGTCCCTTATTTTCACTTTTTCTGAAGGGGTGATCATTGGGTCTATAAAGTAGTATCGTGAAATAGATAGCTTGCAGGCCATGGCATCTTTATTTATCTTATCTAATACTTTCAGCCACTCGGTCTCATTAAATTGAGGTA
>NC_046665.1:61752028-61756312 GCF_010883055.1 Belonocnema kinseyi
ATCCATTTTTTATATTCTTTGTGTAAATTATCTCTTCCATCCGTTAACTCTTCGTCATCCGAGATGAGTAGATCTGCATCCATGCGACGGCGGTAAGAACTTTTTGACGGTTGTGGTAAGACATTTTTCTCTCTGGACGTACTCGCTGTTTCTTCTCCTATTAATTCCTCCCCTCTTTCCACGTCCAGCTCAACTTCTTCTGGTGTATTTTGTAGAGCATCTTCTTCTTGTTGAATTGGAAATAGTCTAGATAGGCAATCTGCGGCTTTATTTTCCTTTCCTTTTACGTGTTCGATAGTGTAACAATATTCCTCCAAACATAATCTCCATCTTAACAACCGTGAAGAGGGAATCTTGCACGTTGTGTAGCCATATTAATGCCTGATGGTCCGTTTGAATTGTAAACTTTCTTCCAAGAAGGTACTGTCTTAACCTTTTGCATGCCCAAACCATTGCTAAAAGTTTCTTCTCTGTTGTATTATAATTAATCTCGGCTTTGTTTAACGTCCTTGATATGTAACAACAGGGATGACCGTTTTGGGATAATACTGCACCTAATCCGTGATTAGATGCGTCTGTCGTTAAAGTGAATTTCTCCTTGTAGTTTGGAAATCTTAAAACCGGTGCTGAGCATAATAGTTCTTTTATTTGTTCAAAAGACTCTTGACAATTTGTTGAACAGTCAAAAGGTGTCTCCTTCTGTGTTAGATTTGTAAGAGGCTTACAAATTGGAGAGAAATTTTTTATAAATTTTCTATAATACCCTGTGATTCCCAAAAAGCTCTGAACTTGGGTTACATTCTGTGGTGGTTTAAAATCCCGTACTGCTTGTATTTTTGCGGGGTTAGGTTTTACACCGTCCTTAGTTAACAAGTGTCCTAAATATTCGAGTTCCGGACGTAAATACTCGCACTTGTCAGGCTGAAGTTTTAATCCCGTTCTCTTAGTCTGTCAAATAGAGTTAGTAGGTTCTCGTTGTGTTCTTTTAAAGTTGAGCCGAATACGACAATGTCGTCGAGGTAAACAAAACACTTTTTTCCTACCAATCCTCTTAAGGCATTGTCCATCATCCTTTGGAAAGTAGCGGGAGCATTTTTGAGTCCAAATGGCATTCTATTAAATTCAAAATGTCCTTCGGGTGTTGAAAAAGCCGTATACTTTTTTGAGGTCTCACTCATTGAAATTTGTTGAAACCCAGAGCTGAGGTCGAAGGCTGAAAAGAATTTTGCATTCCCTAATTGATCCAAAATGTCTTCAATGAGGGGTAGTGGATAAGGATCTTGTTCTGTGTCTTCATTCACCTTCCGAAAATCGATTACTATTCACCATTTCTTCCTACCAGACGCGTCTTCCTTTTTTGGGATAACCCAAATCGGTGAATTGAAGGGTGATTTTGAATCTCTTATGACACCTTTTTCCTTCAATTCATGCATTTAAGTTTTTATTTCCTCTTTATGGCATTCAGGAGGACGGTAGGATTTTAAATTTACTATTTTTCCTGTTTCTAAAACGATTTCATGTTCCACTAGATCAGTACATGGAAACGGGTCTCCTTCAAGGTTGTAAATATCACTGTAACCCGCTATTATTTTCCATGATTTAGGAGCTTCCGCTTTTTCTACGTGCATCAATCTAGTCTTGCTTAATAAATCTTGAATCCTGTTTACCTGGTTTTTTTCCACTAAAGTAGCACTCATTCTGTTTGTTTCTTTAATTTGCTCTATTGCTTCGTACTCGATTTTTTGTGGTATTATCAACGGGTCTTTATCATAATTGTACAGGGGTACAACTAACTCTTCATTTTCTATTTTGTAAACACCGTCAGGGATTAATTTGTCATTTTCTATGTAAATGGCTTGATCTTTGTCAATTACTTTTAACCGGGTTATTTGTGCTGTATTGCCAGGTAAAAATGTTCCGTCCTCATAAAGGGGTAACTTTTTATTGTCTACGTAAAGGAAGTTCTTAGTCAAATGGTATTTATCAAACGAGTTAAAAAAAGGCAGGCCAATGATACCTTCCACTGGTAAGGGAAAATCGTCAGCAATGATATGGAAGAGATGTAGTTTTCCTAAATATGGTATTCTTACCGCTTGATTTGAATGGTGTATATCTCTCCCCATGGAAAAACGTTTTTTCATATCAAATGGTGTCCTTTCTGCTGGTACTTCCGATTTCTTTAGTAGATTTATCGCGGCTCCGGAATCTACAAATAATCTGTAGGAAGTTCCGTCTGAGTTTCTACCATGTACGGACTGTAATCGTCCGCTAATTGCTGAAACTCTGCAGATTCCTCGTAGTTGTCGACCTGGTTTTGCTTTTCCTCTGTTACTCCGTAACATTCTAACGGGTTTTGTGAATCGTCCATATCCAGAATATTCCTTACTCCCGGTGGTCTTTTCTGGTTCGTTCCGTTGTGAAAACCCTGTTGCCTAAGTTTGATTGAGCATTGTCTCTCAAAGTGACCTGGTTTCTTACAATAGTTACAGGTAATTTAAATTCTCTGCTGTAAGGGCAATCCATGGTTAGGGACGTCGGAGGGTTGGTTTCGCATTTGTGGCTGCTGGTTTCGTGCTGTGGGTGATCCCGTGCTTCTCATCGGCAGTCTGTTTTTGTGGGATTGTGGCGGTCGAGGCGCCGACAAAACTTTTGTACGGAGGCGTTCTCTACACCACACTTCTGCTTCAAGTACCTCCTGCAGAGCTTCATTCAAACATCTTGGCTTTAAAGGTCGCACTTGATTACTAACGTCTTCTCGGAGATTCATCACGTATCTTTTAGTAGCAGATTTTTCCTCCATTTGAAGGGCTAATTTGCGCTCTATTCCGGACGAGTATTCGGACTGAATTATATAAATTAACTCGTTATAGGCACTTCTAAATCTTTGATTATAATTTTGTACACTATCATGATTTTACCGTATCACTTCTAATCTGCTTCTACAACTTTCCAGAGTAGTTGTAGTTGCTAAATTCGTCCTAAGGGCACTGTATAGATCATCATAACTGTTTATAGAACAATGCCTAATTGCTCTTTTAGCATTCCCAATAATTTTTTCGGTTATGATGTAATCTAGTAATAGATTTGGTTGAGAGCATCTGTGCTTCGCACGCTTAACCGTATTAACGAAGTCGTGCACACCAACGTCGTCGTGACCATTGAGGACTTCTACGGTGCGGATAATATCTTTTGCCTGAGAGAGAGGTTCGAAGTCTTCTATCGCTGTTCGTTGCCTCGCTGATTTGTTGCCCTTCTGTGTTGAGCCATGAGCGAGCATTGGCGCATGGCACGCACTTGTGTGAGTGGAGGAATTTGAGAGTTGCCTTCCATCTGTGTTGCGTCTCTGTGTGGCGTCGTGCAAGGAAGTAGGCGACTGGCTCAAAGTCGTCGGTTGCCTCGCTGCTGCGTTACAACTCTGTCTATTGTCGTGTGGGGATACAGACAACCGTCTCGCATCGGCTGTTAAGGAATGCGGTGGTTGATCACCGGGCCCAAAGGTTCCTGTTGCATGCATTGACGTTACACTGCTGTTCGGCTCGCTTCTCGGTGTATTGTTATGTACGAGTGGCGTTTGCTGGCATATACCATTTTCTAAGGAATTCGGGACTAGGGGAGCGGGCTGAATGGTTCTTTTAGATGGTCCAGATGTTACTTCCTCGTCCGAAGATTCACGTTCTCGAATGGACTCGTCCTCTGTTAGAAGGGCATTGCTGATCCTAGCGAGGTCCTTTATCTCGTTGGCCCTTCTTAAATTTTCCTCGTTCAAAATCCTCATGTCGGCTCTCATGGTGCGTCGCACATCCTCGATTAATTTTAATTTGCTTAGGATCAGCAATAGTGGATCCGTGGTTTCACTGGTCAAACCTTACCTTAAATCTTCTGATGACATGGTGGTTGCGGTTCTAAACGGATTGTCTAATCCGCGTGAACTGCTATCAGAATCCGAAGAAGTATCTGTTTGTGTGTGGTATTGTGTGCAAAGATTTTCCTTATAAGCGTGGAACGCCAGTTTGTCCTATTTACGAGTGTCGGGTGTGAGTGTCGCGAATCGCGTTATTAATTTTACAATATTTGATATTTTTAAACCCTTCATTTGCGGGATCGTGCTACAACAATGCCTCAAGGTTAATTCAGAGTAAATCGTCGGTTTATTAGAGGAGATAGAGGACGTGGAGCACCAATGTCGTACCTACTGACGCCAGCCTATTCACCGAAATATTTCCTCACTTAGCCTTATCGAAAACGCCGATGCAATTAAATCACCGTTCGACGTATGCGAAAAGG
>NC_046665.1:61756412-61768180 GCF_010883055.1 Belonocnema kinseyi
GATCCTCGTTGTTTGAAATTACTGGGGGTGTTCCGTAGATACTTCTTCCCCAGGATATCGTAAACGGGATCCTGGCAGGATCGCCAATTTTGTAATGGTCTGAAGAAATAATAGACCTTTTCTTTGTATAAGTGCCTGAACTGT
This sequence comes from Belonocnema kinseyi, assembly GCF_010883055.1. Taxonomy (NCBI): domain Eukaryota; kingdom Metazoa; phylum Arthropoda; class Insecta; order Hymenoptera; family Cynipidae; genus Belonocnema; species Belonocnema kinseyi. Next base: position 61,756,557 of record NC_046665.1, read on the forward strand.
GAGACAAGACTTCTTTATTTAACTTCTTTACTGCTAAGAGGTAGGAAGCAGACTGACTCCCTACAGAAGGGATGCCTTAAAAAACCTTTGTCACGCTAAGGCCCATGCCTAGACGAAGAAGTGGGGAGAATAACCGATTCTGTTACAATAGAATAGTCGATGCTGTTACAACTGATAATTTTTAAATGCAATGTTTCTTGACATTATTTTTATTACTGCGAAAATTTATTTAAGTATACAATTTATTTAAAGTATATTTGTCTACTATACAACAATTAACATTTGTATAAGGTTTCTTACAATTTATACTAATAATTTTCGTACAAACAGATTATTTGAAGAATAACAAAAAAGGAATAAAATAATGAAAAATTTAATTTAATTACATATACGCCACTGACAAAATAATTTGTAATGAACTTTTATCGATTGAAAATGTTTTTATAAATGAAAAATCGGTGACAACATTTTTTCAACTACATTGGTATTGTTTTCTCATTAATTGTGCTTCGTTGAAATAAAATAATGTTTTAAGATTACTGCAAGATTTATCAATAGTTCTTAATAAAATTAAACAAAATTTAAATTTGAAACTAAGTAATTTTCATTTTTTATTGGTTTACAACTAAGCTAATAATCCAAAGATAATGCTTTCAATTGTAAAAACTGCGTGCCGACAAGATATTTTGTACTTTTCACAGATATAAAAAACCTCACTGATGAGGGCCACCATTGTGTGCCGAAACGTTTGAAACAAATAAATTTGTTTCAATTTACCAAACCCTAAAGGCAACAACTTACATCAACAATTTCTACAACATTTATTTTTGAGGGTCAATATAATCCTCCCAGCGATTATTCTTCTAAACTTATGTACTTTTAACAGAGCCAAATTTTCCGAGAAATATTGTGTCCAACGGCTACTGTGATTCAGGGTTACATCAGCCATATATCTTAAATTTTGGCACTCTTCCTCTTGAAACTATAATATAATTACAAACATTATTTAAAAAGTATATTCCATGAGATAACCTAATCGGTGTGAATGGAAAGTTTGTGTTGTCCTATAGTCTACCAAATGTCAAAAATACTATTTCTATAAATATAAAGCTGCGTAAAGTAGATATACCGTGGAAGAAACGAAAGATTGTATTTGAAAAACGGAGGATAAATTTTTAACCTTTCTTGCTTGCTTACATTCAAATTCTTATTCTGCTCGAGGCAATATCGTTGCTCCAGGAAACATTCTTACTTTCGTCACAAAGTTATATAATGTAGAGATCAAAATTTGCTTAAAGAATATTTTCATCATTGCAAACAGGTTATAATCCGATTAAAATACGCATTGTCTTTTCACTGTCAAGTGCATAGTCCTCAAAACTGTTTATCAATGGAATAATGTCTTACTATCAAAGATCATCTTTAGTGACAAATATTCCTGTTCACAATTTATTTTATGGGTTATTGTCGGTTATTAATAGTTCAATATCAAAAATTGTCACCTTAAATTAAAACACGTCAAACCATATTCGTATGTTCCTTCCCATGTTAACAACTTCGAACGTTCATGATAAAGCTGAATTACTAAGCTTGATATTGTAATTTTTGATAGCCAATAAAAAGTTCGCAGGAATATCGACTTGAAACTGAAAAAAGGTAATATATTGATAAAATAATAAAGAAAATATTTATTTACAAATTTTCTTCTTCTACATTCCTACATTAACCAACTGCCTAACGACAGATGAAACTTTAAAAAAAAATCTATTGAATTTTAGACCGTTGGTGGATGTAAATAAAAGGACCCTTGTGTATCGGGGTAAGTTTACGAAAATATGGAAGAATCCATCTAGCGATGATTTTTGCAGATGATGCGGTTGTTATACTCCAATTTGGACGGTAATTTTACACACTGAAAAGTAAAATTCTTTCTGTGAAAAAATAAAATAAAATTTATTAGGGCGGCAGGATTCGAACACTCGAAGCTCAAACTTCGTACAATTTCATGGAGATTTAAGAAACGCAAGCCGGAAAAAGTTGAACATAATTGTAAATTTCCTCGCATTAAGGATCAAGATGCTCCAAAATTAGAAGATAAAGTCATCGATAAAGTATAAACAAGGAAAACGCGGGAAGATTTTATATCTCAAGATTATTTAATTAATTTTAAATTTCAAATTAATTATAAATAGAAAATCTGACAGTTTCCTTCAGGGTAAAATCAAAGTTCTTTAGTGAATAAAAAATCTCGAAGTAATTTTCAATATCAGGAAAGTGATTTTACCGACGCATGGTATTTTTACACGCTGCAACTCAATTTTCTCATCTGAATGTAAAGTTCGTACGTGGGAATGGGGCATTTTGTTTATGGGGAGTGTAATATACACTGCTATTCGAGGGTCCTTTTCTTTACATCGCTAGAGAATTTAATTACACACACTTATGTAAAATAACACGGTAAAGTGTGTGATATTTACAATGATACAATATGTAATTTTCCTAAACTTTGTAATTTTACACAAATCTTTTTTTACAGTGTATTTCGTAGCTCTGCGAATATGATATTGCCTCGAGCAGAATCACATTTTGCAGTCAAGAAGGCTAGATATATTCTCCGTTTTGCAATTCCAATTATTAGTTTTTTTGCGAGATTGGTCAAACTTGTTTAAAAAAATGTAAGATTAGGATGAAAAATTCGTTACAAAATTTGAATTTTGAAAGCACATTTATATATCAATTTTGAAGTCAAAATAAATTTTCAGGTTACTTAGTTGTTTAATTTTAGCAATATTTTTGTATCTAATGTCTTATGGGCCAACATTGTAAATAAAGCTCATGTAATCCTCACTCACAATAGCCATTGCGCGGCAATATTTTAGTAACAACCAGCCCCATGCATCGCCCCCACTTTTCTGTTTTCTTACGATCCGGAGGGGAATTTTCGGTTAAACTAATCCAACAGATGGCGCCAGAAAAAGTAGTCTTTTTCATTGAATCGCATTAAGAAAAAGCAAAAATAATTAAAAACTTGATGCTGTTTGCAAATAAACAAAAAAAAAATAGATGAAAAAATAAGTCTTACTATTACTAATTATTAAAAAAAAGAAAAAGTCATGAAAATATGTAGTTTAATATGAATGAAATTTAATTTTGAGACACATTTTGAAAGCAGTTCGAACTTTATATTTTTGTGATTTATTTTGCTTATAATATTGATTTTATTATTTAATAAAGTTAAGCAAAATTATTTTTTGTTAAAATTATTAATGTAGCTAATGAAAAAATTAATAATATTAAAGACCTCAATGACAAAAATATTTCAAACATATACATGGTCAAAAGAATAATAAAAATACTAATAAATGAGAAAGTGAATTTAATATTATTTAATATAATGTATATATTTATTTAAATTGAACTGAATATCATATGTACATTTATACAGTGCAATCATTTATTTGTTGCTTAATCTTGAAAGCTTTTTTCTTGCTGCATTCAACCCCTAATAATTTTATTTTAAATTTTTTTATTTAAAAGAGATTTTGAATTAAATAATTAATTATATTATTGCAAACCTCATTTCTGAAATGAACAGACTATAAACTATTAAACTCTATAAACAAACGTACCGTACTCATGACGGACAGTAGGAGGAAATTCACTTTTTTCGTTCAGCTTGACGCTCCGAACTTTTGTCTTTTCTATTTGTTTATTAATAATTTTTCTACTCAAAGCATAGAAAAACTTAAATTTTGTACATAACAATTTTTTACGCTTTGATAACTGATCAGGAAAATTTATATTGTCTAAAATTAATGTTTAGGGACTTATAAAATACAAATAATTTGTTTATGATTCCATTTATTTGTTGGAAACAAATTTGATAAACAAATTAATAAAGTATTATTATCGGTAAAATTTGTTGGTGCTAAAAGTGCTTCACATTAATGTAGGAATTACATTTAATAACGAAAATAATTTAAAAGTTTATAATAACTATTGTTATAAACAATTCTTGTGGCAAAATATTACAATTTGAGATTTTTCAAATTATTATTTCCTTCAAGCGCCAGGAAGACTTCAGGTATTCCCTGAAACAATGAATATTTAATAATATTTCATAAAATATAACAATTAAAATTTTTGTAAATACATTAGATAAAGAAGTTCAAAATTTTTGTCTTTTCGTATAGATTTTTTTTTACACTAGAAATATTTTAAGCTGTTGGGAGAATAACTGCTAGTCACAAAAAGGTGTGAGAAGTTAACAACAACCATTGTTATGAATAATTCTCATGACAAAATATTCAAATGTAAGGTTTTTTTAAAATGTTTATTTTCTTTAATCGCTACAATGGCTACGGATATTCCTAAAACATGTATCTTTGATCATATTCAGTGGAATATAACAACTTACATGTTTATAAACAATTTACTTAAAAAATGTCCCAATGTTGGCAGTATCACTCGGAAAGAGTCGGGTTTTCAATCGTAATAGATTGGAAATGAATCATAACATTGCATGCTTAGATTCCCTCAATAAGTTAAAGATTTATCATGCTAGTAAAGATTCATCTTTTTGCTTGATCATTGAATTCATTTTTTGCTATTTAGTGTTTGTTTCGTATGAAAATTAATTTATTAAATTAAAAATTATACTACTTCATGTTTCGTTAAAAATTAACCTATTGATTTGAAAGTTCAACTGTTTGGTTGAAAATTCGACTTTTTTATGAATTATATTGTTTTTTATTTGACATGACAACCTTTCATGGTTGAAATATTACCTTTTACATTTTTCGTTCTAGATATATTTGTTTGGGTAAAAATTCAGATTTTCGGGTTGACCACGAAGGAATAATAAGGAGACCCAACTGCCAGTGCGAAACCATTTGAAACTGGCAATAGAAACATTACCGTAAGAGGTAGGCACATTACACGAAGATCTTAAATTTTCGTGCGCAGGTGCGCAGTTGTCTTCTTCCTGTATATGGAAAAGTGTGCAAGTGAGAAAGTTTGTCAACTTCACGTAAGTTAGAGAGGTTCTATTCTTTTGTTGATCATCATAAGAAAGATACACGAAATAAATATATAAGCAGTATTTTCGGTACTTGTTTGAAAAATGTGTGAACATATATTGAGAAGGAAAAGTATAGGTAAGTACCTCTTAAATTTGTAATATGATAAAGAAATAATGGAAGTAATATAACTTGATTGAAAAGTTTAAAGTTTTTCGAAACGTAAACATGAAAAATATTATAATTTCATTCAAAGTTATTATGAGAAGATTAAGTTTAGAAATTGGTAAATTACGTATTTATAAGCATGTATACAATTTAATCAGCAAGGATAATTGTAAATAATGTGATATTATAATGAAGCGCCCTACCGATAGAAATCTCAGAGTATATGCTAAAGATTCTCGAGGCTCTTAGAAGCTCTGAGAAATTCTCCGCCGACACTCAGGTAGTGATTAAAGGTTAAATTTCTAAATAATTTCTATTAAAATTAAATGACAGTTATGCAAAACAATAGAATATATTAGACATTTATTGCACGTACAGTGAGGGCTTTAAAAAAGCGAAGTGTATTCGCTTTCATCGGTGTGTAACTTGCACCACAACCCGGCACTTTACACTTGCATCAAAACAAACAAACGAACAGAACCTCTCTAACTTACGTCAATTTTATAAACTTTTGCACTCGCACACTTATCCATGTATAGTAAGAGGACAACTGCGCACCTGCGCACGAATATTTAAGATCTTCCTGCGATGTGCATACCACTTACGGTAATGCTTCTATTGCCAAGTGGGAAAATGGAGTTAAGTCTCCTTATTATTCCTTCTGGGGGTTGACAATAATTCAACCGTTTTGTAGAAAATTCTTCTTTTCCAGTTGAAAATCCAAAAATTTGAATGAATTTTTTTCAGTTTTGACTGGGAATTTTCTCCGTAATGAAAATTGAACTGCTTTGTTGAAAATTCATGATTCTTGTTTAAAAATGCATCTCTTTGGTAGAAATCTAATCTTGTTTGGTTAAAAATGCAACTCTTTGGTTAAAAATTCTTTTGTTTCCATGTGTGAATTTAACTATTTTTTTTGTAAATTCTTTTTTTTTTGTCAAAGCATCAAATATTATACTTTTCCCGAGAATTTATCTTTTTTATGAAAATTCAACTCTTGGTTAAGAAATAAATTTCTTTGTTAAAAGCGAATTTTTTGCTAAAGATTTATCATTTAGGATTAGATCATTCGTTTTTTTACATTCTCATCATTTATGATTGAGAAAGTATTAGAATTGTCGGAAATTTGACATCACACTTTTTCAATGGATCTCCACGTTTCGAGACCCCCTGAATCCGGAAATCAGGTTTTCTGGATGGCGTCTGTCTGTCTGTCCATCCGGCCGTCCGTCCGTAAACACGATAACTCTCGAAAAAATTTACGAATCAAATTCATCTTTGGCACACTTTTTTTAGGCCCTAAAGGAAAGGACGAGTTTGCGAACCAGTCAATTTTGATTAAAATTCAAAAAGTGAGCGCATTTTGAACATTTTTGGGAACACATTTTTCAGAATTTAAAAATTCTCTGTACGGATATTTATAGTATTAAAAAGAACAAACAATTTATCCTAATGACTTTTTTCGATAAAAAGAAAATTCTCAGACTTATAGCGTTTGCAAATTTTTTTTAATCAACCGAAAATCAAAATTTGAAGCCGAAAAACGCATGATATGTAAAAAAGTCAAAAGAAGACAAACATTTCTTTTTGAAAGCCCTACAAGATTATCATAACCAATTTTTGGATTTTCTTCAAAATTCGAAAATTCAAATTTTGATTGCACAAAAAATAATGCAAAATAAAAAATTCCATTTTGTGAACAAAGTGTGTAGGATACGAAAAAAGATGAATTAACAAAAAAGCTTACCCAAAAAAGATCTACAATTTCGTTAAGAATCACTTCTTGATAGGACGCGTACTTTTTGTTTTATTCGTGAAAAATAACGTTGAAAAAAAAAAATTTTTAAAGGTGTGGAAAAACGACGAAAGTTACCTCAAAGCCTCCAGAGCTTTGAGAAACTTAATCTTTGACTATACTTAATTAAGTGGACAATTTCGAATATGAAGACGCATATAAATACTGCCATCTAAAAGAGATATTTTTGATAAATATTTTTTCAAGCATTCCAAATGCAAAGAATAAATATCCGAGTGCGAAGCGCGAAGTGTAATTATGTTCGAGTGCTAAGCGCGAGATTCAACCGTCGCGCAGATCTTTCGTTATAAATTCAAATATTTTGTTAAAAAGTCCGTTTTGTCTGAAAATTCTACTGTTTTGTTGAATAATCGTTCTTTTGAATTAAAAATTCATTTTTCTTGATTTAAAATTTAACTTTATACTCAAAAATTCATGTTTCTAGCTTGAGGATTCAATTATTTTTTTAAAAGCTCCAACATAATTCCTTCGTTGAAAATTAATTACTTCTGATGAAATTTTTTCTGTTTGATTCAATTATTTCGTAGAAAATGCAATATATTTCGACTTCAAATCTTCAGCTTTTCATATTGTATTTAATATGGTACCTATACATTTATTTTATATGAAACAATTTTAGTAATATTTTTGTGTAAAATTACTTTATGCTCGCTTTTTTTTCTAGAGAATATTGGCCTGTCAATTCTGTTGATGTCAATAAAAATGTTTTAAGATAAATCTAGAACCAAATATTTTTTTTGCATTAACTTTGTTGATTTTCTAGATGTAAGGTTGTTTTTATATCTGAAAGAAAATTTTATAACGGTTAATCAAAATAAAAAATGTTGAAAAATGTTGAAATTGGGATTTTGTAGAATCTCTGTAATGGAATAGGTATAAATGAACATATTAAGTAGATTTTTCCCAAATTATAACTTACCGTCATTATAATGTTCAAACACACAGATTTTACTCTACATAATACTGCCGTACAAACTAAAAAGATACATAAGTGACATTGACGCTTAGGTCGACTTTTTGATTACCAAGCTCAAGAGAATCACTCTAAGTGGCAATGTCACTTACGTATCTTTTTTGTTCGAACGGCAGAATATTTTTCCACATAAAAAACCATTTACTGAAGAAATGAATGAAACTTTCTACAGTTTTATAGTATCCTGAAATAACAAAATTTAAAAAAATGCTCTGTAAGTACTCATTCTTTTAAACCAAGTACAATTTGCCTCTCCGGTGCTGAATAAATGTACCAGAAACCTGTAAATAGCGGGGAAATAAATGTTCTCATCCCTCAGGAGTGAATAAGGCCATCAGGACTTAATTCACTGAGAATAGAAAAATCACGACACAGTTCACACTTTGGTAGGAAGTGTTCATTCCGTTTATTCTGCGACGCTCTGAAAGGCTTCCGGGTCGCTACCGCATCCTGAGTGGGAAACGACGTACTTCCGGTGCTTCCGTGGACAAAGTTGCGTCGGGTCGCGACGCTGAAGCTTGCTCAGCTAGATTCTAGAGGAAAGTCAAAAGGTAGTAATCGATAGACACACGTGCTGACCAGTTCTCGAAATCTCGCTGTGGTCAATTCACTGTATCAAAATTGTCAAAATCTAAGGAAAAACCTTCTTCGAAAAACCGTTTCCGGCCAAACCACTATTTTAGAAAGAAATTTGTAGGGAACATTAAATTGCCATTGAGGCAATTTACACTTCACACCTTTACACTTATTTTTTAGGGTAGACCGAGCCCTCCCACTCATTTTTCATTGATAGAACGCTTTTCAAGTTTCTTGTAAATATTTTTAGTTGAACAGTTTTTCCCGATTTTGTGAACTATGTAGCGAATTTGTAACTCATTATTATGATCGTTATGCTCTTATGAAAAAATATTATACAAAATTCAGTGTAGACCTTTAATGAATTTCTTATATTTTTTTTATTCTAAAAAAGTTTTCATAGAATATTATCATAGCAAATTCAATGCAGCCTTAAATAATAAGACATTATTTTGAGAAGTGGGCCAAAATATAGTGCAAGTATATAAATGAATAATTGATTTACCATTTTTTCAAATTATTTTAAGGGATTTCTCTGGATTTCAACAATTTCAAGGGCTTTGCAGGAACTTACAGATTTTGAGTTATTTTAAAACATTTGAAAGAATTTTATGCAATTTCAAGGAATTTAAAAAAATTTTGTAGGACTTCCAAAGATTGCAAGGTACATATTTCAAAGAATTTAACCAGATTTAAATGACTTTATTGGATCCACAATTATTTCGAAGAATTCACGGGATTTTTAATATTTTAACCTACTTTAATTTCTTCCAAAGAATTTTTATATTCTTCAAAAAATATAAGAGATTTTAAAGGATTTCCAAAGGCATTACACCAAATATTAAAGAATTTCTAGAGAGAACTTTGGAAAATAAATAAAATTTAAAGAAATTCCTGTTGACTCGAAACATTTTTTAAAGGATTTTACTAAATATTGAAGAAATTAAAAGATTTCGAGGGATTTCTAAGAATTGTAAGAAATTTGAAGGAATTTGAAAGAATTTTGTAAGAGTTCTAAAGATTTGAGTGTACATATTTTAAAGAATTTTACCAAACTTAAGGGATTTTATAGAATCTCAAACTGTTCTAAAGAATTTTAAGATTTTAAGCTACTTGAACTAATTCTACAATATCTTAATAGACTTCTAAGACCTCCAGAGATTTCAAAGAATCTTGTAGGATTTTCAAAGATTTTAAGCTTGATTTAAATTGACTTCTAGAGAACTTTGGAAAATAAAAGAAATGAAATAAAATATGTAGAAATTCTCAGCGATTTAAAATATTTCAAAGAATTTCAAGGTGTTTGAAATATTTAAGTGTTTGAGTTTTAGTTTTTGTTGAAGAACGTTTTTTTTAGAATTCCAATGAATACATTCAATTTAATTAATAATCAAAGGATTTAAAATTATTTTTTAATATTTCAATGAATTTCTGTGATAATAGAAAATTTTGTTTTAAAGATTCCAAAGACTTTCAAGAGATTTCAATAATTCCAAAGAATGTAAAAGAATTTTGTAGCATTTTCGAAGATTCCAAGTTATTTCAAAGAGTTTCACAAAATTAAAGGATTCAATGGGAGTTTCAATTATTCCAAAGGATTTTACATGACAAATTTTTCCCTAGATTTCAAGGAGATAATAAAATAATTTTTATTCCTAAGAATTAATTTCAAGAGAATATTTAAAAGATTTCAAACGATTTAGAAAAATTTCCAGTGTTTTAGAAGCAAAATCGAATAGATTTCAGGGCATTTCGTTAATTTTGCAGAATTTTGGAAAATATTTTAATAATATTAATAGATCAGAAGAGAGATTAAAAGAGAGAAAATTGAATTAGATTTCACATTTTTTAAATCATTTCCTAAAATTTTAAAAAAGGGCATAGAAGATTTAAAATCAAAATGTTTGAATTTGGCAAGATTAAAAAATTACGAAAAAACCGAGTAAATTGAAGCAATATTATAAAAATTTCAAAAGAATGATAAATAATTTTAAACTTAAAAATTTTTGCAAAACATTTCCTAATGTAGCTTTTTAAATAATTTAAACAAACAGTTTGTAAGCTCTAAATCAATTATGAAAATTTTTAAACAATCAAAAAATGCACTTACAATTTCTGAGTAAGTTTGACTTAATTTTCTGTTTCTAAAAATTAAGTTTTAAAGATAATTTAAAAAATTTTAAAATATTATTAAAAATGTCAAAAAAATGTGGAAGCTTTTAATTAAAATTTAACAATATTTAATTTTTTTTAATTTAAAAAAAATTCGTGCCCTTTTAAAAGATTTTAAAGACTTTAGGTGATTTCTACGAGTTTTAACACATTTGATAGGTTGGGAAAATTTCCGAAAATTCCTAAAATATTTGTTCATCTCTTCTTAATTTTTAAGAGTTCTAAATATATTTCAAACTGACTCGAACTTTTCATAATATTATGTAAAATCTTGTAAAATAAAAAGTTAAAAAAAATTTCATTAATTTTTTTACAACGTACATATCTGAAATCTTCAAAAATGATTACGAATGTTTGTCAAGAATCTTAGAGAAGTTATATTTATATAAATTTGAAATCAAACTGACAACACTAGTTTCCTTGTTTTGAGAATCTAATTTTAGCTAGAATTTTGATGAAGTGAACTGCACTGAAAAAAATATAAAGTCGATTCACACGAAAAAATCTAAACTTTACGTAGTTTGAACCATGTTTGTGCCCAGGAGAGATTTTTTTCTGAAAATATAATTATCAAATATTTCTCGAGCGTATATTTTTTGTGAAAAGGGACTTTTTATATTTTGAAACTAATCTTCGCCATTATCTTTATTGTAAACTTCATTATTTGATTTGTAATAATTACCTATATTAAGTAATTTCAATATTTATATGACTTAAAACCCAGTGTGTGAGAGTTGGGTCCAACGGCAGAAGTGAACCTTTTGTGGAACAACTTTGAAGTTTTTCGTGAGGAATCATCATGAGTTTTGAGGAGACCGTATAGTAGGAAAGTTGAGAGAGAGAGAAAGAAAGAAAGAGAGAGAGAGAGAGAGAGAGAGAGATTGGGAGGGGGACGGCGAAA
>NC_046665.1:61768280-61782762 GCF_010883055.1 Belonocnema kinseyi
AGTAATTAATTTTGGAATATGTAATACAGCAGATAAATGTATTATCAATTTATAACGACAGGAGCGCGATAAACATACTTTGAAAAAGCTTACCTTCCAAGCACTTTCGACATTTCTGTATGTTTTTCGACATTATCAAAAGCAGTTAAAAGCCTCTTTCAACGAGAAAACACTCTAAAAAAAGGTCTGATATTTTGCTCTTCTAATGCATTCGGGTCTCGTTAACATATTATGGAATGTACCGCAATTTACTCCGAAAGGGAGACACGAGGTGAATTAATGAAGAGGAGTGAAAGGGACTGCAGAACAATTAAGGGAAAACACCCTTTTAGCTTTTATCTTTTATTTAAATCTGTTATTTAAATATTTTGTTTTAATACTACCTTAAAGACGGCAGCCATTTACATGATACAATATGAAGATTATATAGTTCCACACAGATTGCAAACTTGTGGGTGCCATATTCTATTCAACTACATAAGTGTAGATTTTCTCTTATCTTTTATAATTTGTTTTTTATGTATATCGTATGCGTGCAAAGTATTTAAATTTATTCTTTAACTTTGTACTTCGTTAAGCACTGTAGGAAGAGAGTGATTTAAATTTGGTCAAAAACTTGTTTATTTATGTTCAAAAACTACCGTTATAATTAGGAGAGTTAATGGAGATTATTCTTTTTAAAAGTGGTCGTACTTCAGTTTTAATTAAAGGAAATAGTCGTTTCACATTGAGGGAGATGGCACAGTAAACCCCAGGAATAAATTGTATCTTTCGAAAAGATAAAAACGTTGCATCACATTTATTTAACGAAAAATAAAATTTATCTGAAAAAAAGATAAAGTTCATCTCAATTGTAAACAAACACTATTTGGTATAAACTAACCAAAGTGTAGACTGTGTATTCAGCAAGTGTAGGTGAGTGATTTTTGGGTTAAAAATTAGTGAAATAAAGTAAGCATATTTAAAATTGAATACCGCGAGGATTTTGAAATTTATGAAGGACATTTTTTCTGTGAAAATTGACGCAGCCGTCTGACATATAACTTATGTCAAAAAAACATTTACGTCAGATAAACTTGATCTTTTTTTTAGACAAATTTTATCTTTCGTTAGATAAACGTGATGCAACGTTTTTATCTTTTTGAAAGATAAAATTTATTCCTGGGGTTTACTGTGAGAGAATTACTTTGGAATTCCAAAAACAATGGTAAGAAAAACAATGATTTGAAAATAGCCTGATTTGTGGAAAAGTGGCCACTGGGTCTTTCACGACAATGCAGCTGCCCATTCATCGTAGTTTATTCAGAAATTCTGGTGTAACACGGCACTGCACAACTTCGGCAACAACCAGATAGTCCTGATCTCCCTCTGAATTTCGGCTATTTAAAAAATTTCCCATGGTAACAAAATTCTCGAAAATTATTTTGTTGAAGGCAAACGATTTTAAAGCGTAGACGGAATACAACAGAATGCGACGAAGCAGCTGTTAGCTACTCCGAAAGGTGACTTTAAGAAGTTCTTCAGAAAGTGGGAGGATCGCTGGAAGAAGCTTGTGGCTTCCACAACATCTTAACTCTTGGTTGGACTCTTTTTGGTCTGATTTTATTCACAAAGAGAGGGCCAGATGTCTTTCTTTTGCTCCAATTCGAAAATTTTTGAATCAAAGTTTATTACTGATCGATTCCGCGACGGAAACAGAGAAACCGGACTATTATATCACAGATTTTTTTAAACTTTGGCTACTTATTTCTTTAGTACAGAAAATATATATTGCCAAACATTTAACTCAAAAAAAATTTTTTTCTGAAAGTTGCTACACTTTTTTTATTTTAAGCACTTTTTGACTGAAACATGAATTTTAGTAGTTCACCTGATACCTCAGGAAGTCGTCGGCAAATCAGAATTCATAAACTGAGGCATAGCGGGGAAGCCATTTTGTCTAGGTTTCTGTATAAATATTCTAAAGAGTAGAAAGACTCGGTAAGGGCAGATTTTTTGGATAAAATTAGAATGAATAATTCTTCACGGAATATGTATTATCATAATAGAAAGACAGAAATTCTTAACGTTTATTCAGACTAGATGTCTGAATCGCTCCGCTGGGAATCGAACCTCCTTATCGAACTTCCTTAAGCTACTCTAAAGAGATCGAAAGAAGAAACCTTTTTAAAGATTGCGCGCATTATTTGACTCTTAAAATTTGAAAAAATAATGTTTGTATTCATAAAAAAGATTCTTCTTTCGATCTCTCTAGCAGCTTAAAGGAAAATAGTCCAACTAGAAATTGGGAAAATTTGTGTTTCGATTCCCAGCGGAGCAAAGGAGAAAATCTCTCTTACAGAAAAAATTTAATGCAAAAAATGTTTATTTTATAGCTCCACCTGGTCTGAAAATACGTTAAGAATTTCTGTTATTCTCTGATAATAATACAAATTGCATCTGAAAATTTGACTTTTAACACCTGGCAAAAGTAGCGTGAATTTCTGAAACGGATTCTTCTTTCGATTTCTTTAGTAACCTAAGGGAAAAAACCCGACTGACCATCGGAAGTTCTGTGGTTCCATTCCCAGCGGGAAATCGTTAGGTTTACCCAAACACAGAAAAAGGCAAAACTTTTTTCAATGACGTGGTGCCGCTAATATGGCGCTTTTTGTGTAGCTATAATTACTTAAGGCCATGTGACGAGTGGTTCACGTGACCAGATTCTTACCTTACCGCCACTTTCTTATTTCCCAACTTATTTTCACACGAAGCGCCACATCGAGTTGAAAATGAGGTATAATAAGGAAGAAGCACTAAGAAAGGTGGGCCTGGTCCTAAATTTTAATAATGACGAAAAAAGAAATAAAAATTATTTACAACAAAAAAATTTCCCATAATTATACAAATTTAGGACCACAGCGACAATTCTTAGTGCTTCTGGTTTAGTATCCCAAATTTTCAACTCGATGTGGCACTTCGTGTGAATATAAGTAAGGAAATAAAAAAAGTGATACTATCAGGTAGGATTCTGGTCAAGTGACTCACTCATCACATGGCCTTAAAGAATATAAATTTTTTCGTAAAAATGACCTTCCCTGAGAGTTTTTCTACTCTTTTAATTATGTTTTTAAAAAATAGACTAAATAGCTTTTTGTTATTTGGCCTCAATTTATAAATACTAATTTACTGAGAATTTTCGTGGGCCTTCAGGCCTTATCGCTTATCTCGATTTCAATCTAATTAACTGAAACTCCTTTTTTAATGTTAAAAACTTCGGACAACTCATAGCTTAATATTTCAATTGATTCCATTAACTTTTGAATGGTTACTTTTTATATTTTAGAAACCACATTGACTTTTTTCTATGAAAAACATAATTTTTTCCTTGAAATGCCATTTTTTGAATACAGGAAATTCTATATTATTATTTAAGTCACAAAAATACGTTTTTAAAATCCGTTTATTGCCAAAGAAAATTTTTAGAAATAAGGTCGGTTTTATAATTGTTTTAATAGATTTTCAGTACGATGAAAATAAAAATGCTAAAATTAATTAAATTATTTGTGCTCTCAGAAAAAATATGTTAGTTGGTATACGAAATAAATCTGAAATGGGAAATCTCGAAATGGGTGAAAAATCAAGAACAGTAAAACTCAAGAAAATGTAAAATTCCCCCCAAAAAGGTATTCAAAATAGAATCTTCCCAAAGTCATACAATTACCATTGATTAAAAATTTCCGAATACTTTAAAGAATTGAATTCTGACTTGGAACATAGATTTTTTAAAATACTTTTCTTCTAAATTCGAATTATAATTTTAAGAAATTAGTCCTCTTGAACAATAATAAAAAAAGTTAATTAGAGTAAACTAAAATAATTATAAACCGTAAACAAGTACAGTCAAACTCGGACATAGCGTTCTTGGAGATAGTCATTCCGCGAATGGACGCCGTGCCGCGACTACAGGAGCTGCGCGAAGTGTGCGGATCTCACTTACACTCGTCAGGTACTGGTATAACAATACAATAGCCTGTTTATGTTTGGAGTCGTTCAGGTGAGGTCAGGTTCATGCTTAGCCCCAAAACTGCGACTTTTTTCGAGTTTGACTGTAAATAAATGTGTTACCTAATAAGTAGGATCATAAGCCCTGCGACTGTAGGTAAAGGAGAAATCAATTTTCTTAATTAAAAAAATTAGGTAAATATTGAAAGCTTGAATTTTACTGCGATTAGAAGTAAATTCCCGGGGTTTCAAATAAATTTCTGAAAATTTCGCGGTTTTTCTCCAATCATTAAAAGTCCCGGTGAATTCCCGGCCAATTGCCACCCTTAGTGAATAGCAGATTGCAGAACTAAATTAAACCCTCCATTACAAATGACTTGAAAAATAGCGTCATTAAAAATCAGAATATTCTAAAATACGAAAGACTGTAATAAAATGAAACAGTAAACGGTATTCCGTTTCTGCGAGGGTCCGGAAGTTTATGGCGGATCTTAGGTTTTGTATACGACTATACGATGATAAATTGTTTCATTGAAATCTCTTCCCTCAGTCCTTTCCATGCAGATTTTTGCCGAAATGGCCCGTATATATCATTGTTAAATCGGGATTTTGAAATCCTAACAGATAAGATAAGCGCAGTGCGGGGAAGAGAAACGAACATGTGGTTACGATACGTTTGGGATCTTCAAAGATTTATCTTTGTAATGCGGGCCGCGGCCGACATATGCCAATAAACGAAGAAAGTTTGGTCATCGAGGACAGACGGAAAATCGAGATAGGGCGAAGGGGTGTGCAGGGGGTGAGTGCGAGCGATAGAAAGATACGTAACAGAAGCTAGAAGCAAAACTTAGGCAATAATGCTGCAGTCAGTTCCAGAAGGCCGCGGATAGTTCGCGAAACTCCTATCTTTCCTGCGCACGTATTTCGTCCACAGTAGTAATCTTTCGATTCACTTATTAACTTATTTTCCCGCGCACGGCTGTTTCCCTTTCTCCTTAAACTTCTCTTATCTAACGCGTCCTTTATTTATCCTCATATCAAAGACAATTTCATAACTTTCAAAAAGAATGATCCATATCTACTAGAAACAAACTCTTATCCTTTCATAGAAATGTTATTTAAAAGGCATCAATTCAAGGAATCCGTATTATCATCAGTGAATAACGGAATTTTTAAACGTCTTTTCAGACTAGATGGAGCAATTACAAAAATTTAATTACATTTTTCCTGAAAAAGATCTACTTTTGCTCCACTGGGAAATGAACCATAGAACTTCCGAGTGCCGATTGGGTGATTTCCTATTAGGCTGATAGAGAAATCGCGAGAAGAACCCTTTTTCGGAAATACACGCATTATTATGCCAGGTGATACAAGTAAAATTTTTCAAGGTATCTGTATTATCATCAGAGAATAAACGAATTTCTTAACGTCTTTTCAGACTAGATGGAGCTATGAATTACAAATTTTTTTAATTGAATTTTTCCTGGCTGTAGGGGCTGTAGGGGCGGATAATTCCAGGAATTTCGGACTTATCGGATGTCCTCTGTAGTAGCACGATATTAGGCGCGCGCATGCGTGAATAATGGGCGCAAATCATGAGCAAAATAGCACATGTAGTGGGAGAACCACAATTGGTGTGCGTGCTGTACTTGTGATGACGTTTTAAGGGGAGTGTACACTTATCGGACGGCAAGTTATCGGACTTGTGCTATAAAAGCACCCTTAATTATACAAATGGTGTTCCTTTTTATTTAAAGAATCTAACTTGCCTAATAGTTCTCAAAAATACCTTTCTAATTTCTTTTGAATTCAAAATCAATATCGGTGTCATTTACTGAATGTAGGGTGTCGCTCGCTGAATTTGAATATATTAATTAAAAATAAATATAACAATAGTTTAATAAGGAATAATTGTATTACTGGGTACTCTCTGAAAACGGAGAAAATCTGCCCTTTCAGATGGATTCATCTTCGTTGCCGGACATCAGGCATATAAATTAATATTCTTCTTTTTCTACGGTTTTTTTCTTAAGGTGTCGGTGGAGCCCCTGTTTACCCTATCTGGATTTCTGGCCCATAGTTAAATCACTAAGATACTGACTAGTAATATGTAGATCATCTTTATTTGGTATCTATTCTTCTCCATGCGGGTCTTCGCATTGCATGAGAGTCCATTATTCTCTTCCTTGCCTTCTCATTTTCTGTTGTTCAATGTTCGCAAGACGAGACCCCTTGTGGGGATCTATTTTTTCAATAAGATTGGTTGTAGATCAGCAAGCATTACGAAGTCATGGAGATTCATGAGCACATCTTATATTGACCGCTATAGTCTTTTTCAAGAGCCAATTGTCCTTCATAACTTCGATCACACATATAAAGAACCATTTTTTCACATTTCTGAAACTCCAGTGTTCCTGTAACAGCGAATTCCAGCTCTGTAGACTACCAAAGCGTTCTATCCGTCATTGAGTGAATCTTGGGGCAGGTCCATCGCCTCAAGATAGAACACCTAGCCTGGCTCAAAATTTACTTCTCGGTTCCTAATTACATCTGTCAATCCATCTTTTGCCATTTATAACCCAAAACCACAACATCGATCATTTTCCAAAGGATTCGTTGTCGTCTATGCGATAAGCAGCATCATGAAACACTTCATAATAACATCACTCGTGAAAGGCCTTCAACTGAGGAGTCGAGCCTTTTAAACAGTGAGAAAGTTAGTTTGGATTCGTAATCTGACGGTTTGGTTTATTTCTGCTTTCTGACAAGTTCTGACTGCTACATCACAAGCCGCGTTAAAGACCTCAAATGGACACAAACTTCGAACTAGATCCCTCCTCGACCCTGGCTCTGAGACTAATTCTTTATCCTGAGAACTAGCCCCCCCCCCCTTTAATTTTTCACGACAGGCCATCAATGTTTCCATCAACGCGGTTGAATCTAAACCAATCGAGATTGCTGGTAAACTCGTGATCCCTTCATCTTGATTCTCGCCCATCATTGTCACTTGTCGAGGTTACTCTTCGATTTGAATTTCTTATGGTGCTCTTGCAGTCACCTATGCTTGGTTGGACTGATAACGCGTTCCCGTTTTGATTCATGCAGTTGACTCTTTCCGCTGACCGATTTATGTGGACAGTCGGATTTCGGAGGTCCAGTGGGCTCTCTATCACATTTTGACGTCACGTCCCCACTTATTAAAAATCCAGCTGATCGCGCCACTCGAGAAATGGATCTTTGAGCTTGAACTTAGTAAAGCCTTTAATAGAATGTCCCCGAATAGCTTTCGCAGAGTGAAGCTTATTGGAAAGCTTTTTTCATTTTCATGATGAAGCTTTTCCCACTAACCTTCTGCAATCAAATTATAAGGAATTTATGCAGCTATCTATTTCGGATCGTCACACAGAATGCAACCTTACTACGATCAGCAATTTCTCTTTATCGACTCGTGTCACAAGAGTGATTGCGCGTTGGTTGCGCTCTAAACTCTTTTCTAAGTCAGCTTTATAGCGTTTTGGACTCGCGGAACAGCGCCTCACTCCCGAAGCGAATTTCTTAGTTTGTTTTTCTGTGCTAAGAACGAATTCTCGGAGCAACATTTTCGGATAAGGAATTCCACTATGTCAATCCCAGCCGTTTTTTACCCAATCGATTGGTACTTTCATGCACCGTATGGACGTGGGACCAGTCTTGATCCCGAACAGGGTGGAATTGTGCGATCTGCCTCTGCTGAAACATCTTTTGGGATGTACAATTGTTCCATTGTCACATTGTTTTGGTCACCAGTTAAGCGCTGCCACAATGCGGCCAATTGTGGTCCATGGCGGGCTGGACTGAATTTCTTATTTACGCACGGAAATTTATTGTGCGCGCCACCGCGGGCGGCACTAAACTCTAACATGCATACGTGGAATTTGTTTCTTTTGCCGAACGAGGTGGGCGGGATCTTAATAATTGATTTAATGTCTTGTTGTTTTTTTGAGTAACATTCGGGTTTCATTGTTGAAAGAATGGTTTTCACCCAATGCTTATTCTTTTTGAAAGTTTGTCTCTGTTTTCAATTTCAGGCAGTACCACTTTCGTTGGAATCGGCACTCAGGTAGTATCTTAATGTCTCTTTGTTGATCAGACTCGGACCCTTTTTCCTGGGAGCTTAGTGTCAACCACGGTTCGGATGAGCGTAGTCATTCCCATCTCTTGAACCAGTTTATGTGAATCAAGTATGCAGTTCCAGACTATTTAACTAGTATTAGATTTGAAGTCAGTATTTCTGCTGACCATTCAAGTCTTTTAGATCTATCAATAAAATCTGTGTTTCCTTCTCTTTCGGTTTTGTTAAGTTATTTTCCCGAATCGCTCGTCTTGTCGTGTTGTGGGAAGTGACGAGTCGGAAGATGTATGACTTCCGGTTGCGTCGGGATCGATCTTTGATGAACAATCGTGGTCGTAGCTTCCGGTGGCTACATCTTGTCTAATTTTCCTAAACAACCTAAACCTTTTTTGGTACAAAGTGCTTGTTGGATCGACTCGAAGACGTTTGATATAGATTGCTTCGATTTAGTCGTTAGAAGCTGATGTGTTACTTCGTTTGATCAACTTCAACCGGACTGAACGTGACTCTTTCCCTGCCCTACCCTAGTTCGCGAGTAATTAAGTAAATCCTGAATTCGATGAATTCCCTAAATTCACTAAATTCCTTGAACTATCTAAATTCCTTAAATTCTGCGAATGCCCTAAGTTCTTCTAAATACATGAGTTCTGCGATTGAACGGAATTCTCTGAATTACTTAAATTTCCTCAATTCTCTGGATTTTCTTAATTCTCGGCATTCTCTGAATTTTCCCAAATTTGTTTAATTCTTTAAATTACACGAATTACCTACATTCTCGGAATTACCTTAAATCCCCGGTATTTCCTGAATTCTATGAACTCCTTGAATTTTCAGCATTTTCTGAATTCTCTAAATTCCTTGAACACCCTGCATTTTCTAAATTCTTTGAATTGATAGGATCTGAATTCACATAATCCTCTGAATTCCTAGGATTCTAAGAATTCATGGAATCCCCTGAAATCTCTGAATTCCCTGAACCCTTTGAATTCCCTGAATTATATGAATTCACTGAATTCCCTGAATTCTCTAAATTACGTGAAGTGTCTTAATTTCCTGAATTCTCTTAATTCCTCGAATTATCTGAATTACTTGAACTCTATGATTTTCTTGAATTCTCTGAATTCCCTAAATTCTCTGAGTTTTCTTAATTATCTGCATTCTGTTATTTAACGGAATTCTGTGAATTATGTGAATCTCTGAATTACCTGAATTCTCTAAATTCTCTGGATTTTTAAAATTCTCCACATTGTCTAAATTCCTTAAATTCTCTGCATTTCCTAAATTCTCGGAATTCATTAGATCTAAATTCCCATAATCCTCTGCATTTCCAGAATTCTCTGAATTCAATTAATTCCCTGAACCCTCTCGATTCTCTAAATTATTTGAATTCTATGAATTCCTTGTATTCTACGTATTCCCTGAATTCTCTAAAGTACCTGAACTCTTTAAACTGTCTCAATTTTTCGAATTATCTAAATTCTTTGAATTCAGTAAATTTCCTAATTTGTCTGAATTTGTCTGAATTATGTGAATGCTGTGATTAGGCAAAATTCTCAGAATTACCTGAAATCCCTGAATTCACTGTATTTTCGGAATTCTCTGCATTATCTGTATTATTTGAATTCTCTACATTCACTGGACTTCCGGAACTCTGCATTTTCTGAATTCCTTAATTTCTCTGAATTTTCTTAATTCTCTGAATTTCCTGAAATAACTGAATTACCTTCAATTTTGTGAATTACCATCAGTCAATAAATTCTCTGCATTCCCTGAATTCTCTGCATTCCATCAATTCTCTGAATTCCTTGTATTCTCTGCATTTTTAAAATTATATTAGTATGTTCCCAAAATACACAATTTTGAAGACAATTTTCATTCATTTCTACACAATTCACGTGATTCTTCAAATATCTATATCCTCTGACTATCATATTTGACCATAGACTCTTATTTATATAATTATTTTTGACCATTTACACCTGGCCTTTAGCTTCTTACATCATATATTTGATCATTGTCCACTAAAGTTTGACCTCCAACTTCTCATATTTGAAAATTGCCCCCTGAACTTTGACCTCTTATCTTTCACATTTGACCATTAAAACCATATCTTTGACCTCTTTCTTCTCATATTTCATCATTGATCCCTGACTTATGAAGATGACTTATGAAGATGTGAATCTAGATGTAATTTTTAAAGTCTAGTTATGTAATTTTCAACTTTTTTCCATTGCGCAACGCTTCGATACTTTTAAATCATATTTTATTATCTTGGGATTTAATGCGAAGTTAGCATAATTTTGAAAAAGCATAAAGAGTAGGCAGTGATATTGACAAGATGTAGCAAGATGTCGTTCAGAATTACACGAGGATATAAGCACGTGGATATTAAAAGCAAAAGCAAATCGTTTAGCAACTGCTAAAACTTCGAAACTAAAATGAATAAGCGATCCAGACAAATATTTAGTTAAAGAATAATAAAGTAAAGTGTGGAAATTATTCATTAATTTACTTTGGGTCAGTGAGCCTATGTACAGGTTATACTGAGATCAAAATCTATACTTTGGTTATGATCTGCAGATGAATCAGACGCATAGTTAGAGAAAATAGATATGACTTCAAGGGCTTTTTTGGGGACTTTTTTTGAGTGTTCTCAGTGATATTCGAGTAAGTGAAAATCATCGACCTCTGATCTTCAATCTGTTTTGGTGGCGAGGGTGTTACGAAGATCTACCTCTTGGTCATAATCAGTTTGAACATTACAAAAATTCCCTTTTCAACAGAGATACCGAAAGAAGAACTTGAAGACATTTTTATTTTCTCTGATAATGCGCACGATTCATGCCCAGATCATAACCGAAGTACACATTTAAACCATTATTTTAAGCATTATAATATGTACATAGGTTAAACTGTCCGAACGTGAAATAATTAATCATTCCCAATTCTAAGGTGATGAATCTTTAACTGATTATTTGTTTGGATTGTTTATTGGTTTGATCTGTTTTAACTGTTTTATCTAAATTTATTCGACTGAAAATTCGCTGATCGAACCGCTTTTGTTTCTGTGGCATTTGTTAAACCTCAGAGATAAGCCAGTGCATGTTTGGCTTTGGATATTAACGTCGTTATATCCTCGTATAATACTCAACGAGCTTTTAGTGTCTCTTGTTATTATTACTTCCTACTCTGTGCTTATTCAAAATTATGTTAATGTCAAACTAAACCCCAAGGTAACAAACTTTGATCCAAAAGTGGATCCAAGCAGTGCGCAATGGGGAAGCAGTTGACAACTACATAATTACACATAGAAAATTACAACTAGATTCATATCTTCCTACGAAGATGTTTGATGAATATGGTATAATGAACAGGTGAAATGGAATTCCAAGCTCCTGGCGAAAGAACGTAGGTGCAAATCATTGAAAGAGGTCGCAGCTTACTTCAAAAAATCAAAAATCATTCATGTTTATAGTACTTAGTTCTTATCAGTTTACCCATTCAAACTTGTTTTCTCTCTGTTTTTTTCATCGTACTGAATTATGAACTGAAAATTTAGGTGAAATATATAAGTGGCCATATAAAAATTACGTAACACATTTTTTGACAATTTTTTTACCTTTCCCAACTCCATGTAACAAGTCTTAACAAAGTGGTTTAGACTCATTCCCCCATCTATGTTATGTAATTTTCCCGAATATTTTTCAGCTAGTTTTTATAAAATGCTATTTAGTTACTTACTACCCGAGATACCTGAATTACCAAGCAGTCAGACATCATTAAAATTTAAAGAAGTAAACGTCCTGGTTGTCCTTCAGGATACCCTCAAATGTTTTGAATCATTTGAAATTTTTTAAAATACCTTGAAACTTTTTAGAGCTCTGAGGAATGTCTTAAAGTTTGATAAAATCCCTTGAAATCCCGTAAAAATCTTAAAACTAATTGAAATCCTTTAAAATATTTGAGGCCCTATAAATCCTTTGAGATCTTGGAAAATAGATTAAAATACTTTATTGAGAGGCTAAGAAATTCTTTGAAATTACTGAAATTTTTGAAAATCTGTTAACATCCGTTCGAGGCCCTGAAAAATTTCTCAAAATATTTTAAAATATCTTAAAACTTTATAGGTCCTTAAAAATACCTAATCTCCTGGGATTCTAGGCAATTCGCTAAAACTACATTCAATTTTTCTAAATATCTTCAAATTAATAAAAATCTTTAAAATTCTGGCAATCCTTTGAAATCTTTTGAAATACCTTGAAATCCCGGAATAATCCTTTGAAATCTTTCAAAAGATCCTAAAATCTATTAAGTCCCATAACATTCGTCTAAATCTTCCGTAATTCCAGGAAATTCTTTCAAACGACACCATATTTATCTAAATACCTCTTATTCATTAAAATTCTTCAAAATTGGTGTAATTCTTTGAAATCTCTTGAATTCCATTAAAGTCTGTTCAAAATCTCTTGGAATTTCTTAAAATATCCTGAAACCTTATAGGTCATAGCAAATCCTTCTAAATCTTCCTAATTTTAAAAAGTTCTTTAACACCACCTTACATATTTTTAAATACCTCTAAATTAATACAATTTTTGAAAATTCTTCGAAAGTTTAGTTATTCTTTGAAATCTTTTAAAATCCGTTAAAGTCTCTTTGAAGTCCCTAGGAATCTTGTAAAATATCCTAAAACCTTATAGGTCATATAAAATCCTTCCAAATCTTCAGAAATTTGAGGAAATTCTTCAAAACCGCATTCAATTTTTTTTAATCCATTTAAATTATTAACATTCTTGAAACATCTTGAAAATAATTTTATTCCTTTTAAATTTTAAGCATGTTTTGAATTTTTACAGTTTTTTGAAGCCCTGTAAGATCCTGAAGAATTAATTACGATACCTTATCGAAAACCTTTAAAATTATTTAAAATTACTGAAATCCTCAGAAATTTGTGAAATTCCCTTTAAAGTCCCTTCGAAATCTCTCATAATGTTTTCAAATACCCTTAAACATTATAGGTCCTATAAAATTCTTAAAAATATTCGGTAATTCTTTCGAAAACCTTTGAAATCCTTTTTTAAAGTTTAATGAAGTCCATAGCAGTCCGAAACAATGAATTAAAATACCGTATTGAAAGTCTTTAAAATTATAGAAAATTAGTGAAATCCTTTGGAAATCTGTTAAAGTTTAGTAAAGTTAATTAAAAATCTTCTGCGATCTTTTTAAATATCTTAATACCTTACAGATCGCATGAAATCCTTCAAAATGTTCTGAAATTCCAGGAAACTTATAAAAACCAAATTCAATTTTTTAAATCCCTTCAAATTTTGTAAATTCCTGAAAGTTCTATGAAACTGTTGTCATCTTTGGAAAAATGTTAAAATCCGGTTGAATTCTTCGAAATTGTTGAAGTTTTATGAAATCCTTTGAGCTCTTCAAGAATGAATTAAAATACCTCATAGAGAATCTTTAAAATTATTCAAAATTACTGAAATTCTCGTAAATATGTTCAAATCCGATAAGGTCCCTTAAAGATCCTTTAAAGTTTTTTAAAATACTCTAAAGCTTTACAAGTCCTATAAAATCCTTCCAAATCTTCCGCAATTCTAGTATATTCTTTAAAGCCACATTCAATTTTTTTAAATTCCTTCAAAATATTTTGAAATCCCTTGAAATAATTGAATTTCTATGAAACCCTCGGAGATACTAAAGGATCAATTGAAATGTCTTATTGAGAGCCTATAAAATTTCTTATAATTACTATAATCCTCGGAAATCTGTTGTAATCCGTTCAAATCCCTGCAAAATCCCTCGGAATTTTTCTAAATATCCATAAACGTTACGGGTCCTATGAAATCCTCCTAAATCTTAGGAAATTCAAGGAAATTATTGAAAACCTTTTTCAGTTTCCTTGACAGCTTTGTAAGCCTTCTTTCGAAATTTGTTAAAATTTGAAAATCTTATGAAATGCTTTTACATCCTGGCAAATTAACTAAAATACCTATTGGAAGTCTCTAAAAACCATTAAAGTTACTGAAATTCTCATAAGTATATTCTAGGCTCATTAAATTCCCTTAAAAATCCCTTGGACTCTTTGAAAATACCCTGAAACCACATAGATCGTATTTGAAATTCTAGGAAATTTTTTAAAACCGCATTCAACTTTTTTTTAATTCCTTTAAATCATTTAAATTTATTTTAAATTACCTGAAATGTTTGTAATCGTTTGGAGTTCTTTACAATTCCTGAAAGTTTTTAAAAATATGTGAAACTATTTGAAATCCTCTGAAATCCTTTAGAATCCTCTTCAATATCCTAGCTTAAGCCGATAAATTTGAAAAATGTTAAATAATTTTCGGGTAGCAGTAATTTCAAAAAGTAAACAAAACG
>NC_046665.1:61782862-61785010 GCF_010883055.1 Belonocnema kinseyi
TATAAAGTCTTATAACATTTTTAGAATCTTTTATCACTAGTCTACAAATTAAAAAAAATGTGTGCATTTACTAAAGCTAATATGATTCAGTGAGTAAAGCTAACATCGGATTTTTTTTCAAAATTCATATTTCGAAAACCAATCTGTAAAAAAATGTTTAATATGATTCTCAAGCTTAGCAGACCAAAATGCATTACAAAAATATAGCGGCGTAAAATGACGGTAAACTAGTGTTATTATAAAATAACTGAATGGTTTTCTAAGAGGTTGATTTTGTTTGTTATATTACGTGATAGTATAAATCCCCCCCTCCCATTTAATAGTTCCTAAAAATTTCCCTAACCCTGTTCCATAAAAACTTCTGTAACGTAATTTATCGATGGCCCTTAAACTTCAAATACAAGTAATAGTATTATTGCGTGTACACAAAAGAGAGTAAACGTGTTTTTTTATTATTTAGAAGCATTGTTCTAATGTATAACAATTGTCGAGAAGAACATCCGGTCAGGGATTTTCCATTGTAATTATGATTTATGGACTCCCTTCATTCTTGAATTTTCATTCAGGTTTTGTTATCAAAATACCTTTTTATAATATTATGAACAATTTACGTTTAGGTTAGAAGACGCCAGAAGCGCGCGCATTCTTTGCGATCATTCAACTCTTCGTTTTATTTTCTAGACGCTTGTCTTTTTTAAAGGATCCTCAAGGCCTTGAATACAAGATCAATAGCATGACTCAGGTGCTTTCTATAAAAAAATAAAATCAATCACAATTTGATTTTTTTATACAGAAAAATAATTGATTGTACGAAAAGATATTCTTTGAACGTAATGGATAGTAATTTGAAAAGGATGTGTATAAATTTAATTAAACTGGGCAGACATTTTCTAAATAAAAATTGATTGATTTTTTTTATATCTTTAATCAAATCCGTATGCAAATTTTCGTGGAAGATTTTCCTCGAAATTTCAACAAGATTAAGTTTCATAGAAATTCATGAAGGAAGATCCTCTTTCTGCAAGACAAATGTTTTTCATTTATTGAATCGAGATTCATACTTTTAGATTAGATTCCCGTTAACGAGGCTTCGATGAATGAACTCACAGATTTTTTTTATCACTCATTCATTATTTTTCTAAACTAGTTCCTGATAAAAGCGAATCTTTGTGATTTTATGTGATTCATTGAACGTGTTCTTGAATTCCCCACTTGCTCACCTCGCCATTGACGCACAACCGTATATATAAAAGTCCGGTTTCAACTTCCATTGGACAGTATACTCAACTAGTCGAAGCAAGACTGGGTATCGATTATTATTTTTAATTTCATATAACTTTTTGTATGAAAATGGAAACCACGCGATTTGTGACAGTGTTCTTGTGTTTAATAGCTGTTTATGTTTACGGTGATTAAATTTTTTGTTAATTAATTTTCTTTTCATTAACGCGATCACGCAATTCATTTAGCTGTCGATTTTTTCCCAATAGTAGGTGCCCAAATACCCTGTGAAACAAAGTACTAAAATTTTTTAATCCGAAATCTACGTGACCTTTTTCAATTTTATTTTTTTGTCAACTGAACCGTTCTCTATAAAAATCCTTTACCGAGGAAACTATCGACAATGTATTTTTACTGACCAAGAAGGACGTTATAGTTTTCGAAGTGTTTACACAATTTAAAAAAAATATATTTTTTTGGTTTGTAAAAATAAGTTTGGAAAAGTTTCGTTGGCTATTTCGTGCTAAAACTTAAATCAACTTACCTGTTTCTTCTTCTTCTAGAGAATGGCTCAATTTTGCTTCTTTTTAACCTGAATAAAAAAATCGATTTGTAACCGATTTTGAAACTTTAATCACAGAATTTATTCTTCTCAGAGAGTAACTTTAGCAAAAATGAAAATCAAGCTAATTTTTCGTTATTTTGGTCAGAAAACGAACTATACCCTCAAAAGCATGCATTTAGGAGAAAAATATTCTACACAAAACATGTAGACCTCAACAACTTTTATTGTTTTTTGTATTTTGAGGAATATTACACTGTAGCCGATTGTTAGATTGTCTGGTATACACACACACACACACACACACACACACACACACACACACACACACACACACACACACACACACACACACACACACACAC
>NC_046665.1:61785110-61829579 GCF_010883055.1 Belonocnema kinseyi
TTTCCGCCTGTGGTTCTTGATACTGATGCGAAAATTGTTGCAATTGCAATGGAAAAAACTTGTATTCTTTCTTATTTTTTCTTATTTTTCTTATTAATAATGCTTATTCTTCCTCATTCGTCATTGAATAATTCTTATTAATAATATGAACAAATTCAGCATTTGGTTGATTTTTGACCAATTTTTTTTTCGATTTATACTTCTACTTGAATAGGAATGATTAAACACTAAAATTTATGATTTTTATAAACAAATTTTACAACAAGCCATAAATTGAGTTATTTTTAGCAAAAAAATGTATTTTTTTGCATTTTTGGTGTGTATAATTAGACACATTATGATAATTTAAACACTAATTATATTCAGCTGGGTACTGTTTCTTTGTTCTTAAACAATTTATTATATTAAAAGATGTGAATCCTATCACTTGAAAAGAATTTATTTTCTTTTTTATTATAATCTCGAATAGTTTTCTGACATTACTTCACAGTAAGATACAACAAAAATCGAAAGTAAAAAATCTTTTCAAATTAAAATTGATTTTTTTTCTCGATCGCTATTGATCGTAGAGAACATTTTTGAAAACAACATAGTTGTGGGTTTGCAAGGTCTGTCGGTCTGTTCTAGAAAATCATTATGACTTGAACACATTCTGCCACTATACCTTGAATTCGGTTATAAATTGCGTTTTATGCAGGTTTGAAGCAAAAAGAAAAATTCCCGAAAAAACCAAATGAAAAACAATTTACATAAAGTTTTGGATAAAAAAAAGTAATACTTCGTTTTTGTGGGTGTTTGTTCGCCTACTATTGAGAGAAAAAAACAGCTAAATCGCTGACATGGTGGGTCAGTCAATGCTAAAAAAAACCTTTGGAATTGTCCATGTAAATGACGATTACTATTTTTTTATTTTTATATTTGCTAAGATTCATATAATCTGAGCACACTATGGATGAATTGCAAATGTATATTTTTAATATTAAGTTATAGTGTTCTACTTATTTTAATTGATGGTTGTCAGA
Organism: Belonocnema kinseyi; assembly: GCF_010883055.1. Taxonomy (NCBI): domain Eukaryota; kingdom Metazoa; phylum Arthropoda; class Insecta; order Hymenoptera; family Cynipidae; genus Belonocnema; species Belonocnema kinseyi. The sequence continues at coordinate 61,786,133 of NC_046665.1, forward strand.
CCTTGATTTTATAACCTTTAGGTACATAATCGTTAACGAGAAAGATTTACCTTGAAAAAATATTTCTGTTTATCATGCAGGATATTTTTATTACATAATTGTAAATTGTATAAGATTTATAGCTAAAATGACAGTATGTTTTAGAAAAAAAATTACGAAAATTTTTTTTGGGATCAGTTGAAGTTTAATACGAAATGAAATAACCTTATAAATATTTTTAAATTTACTTTTGCAAAGTAGTACCACAAATTTCCGGGTTAGGATGATTGATGGTGCAAACCGTACAAATATTCAGCATAATTGAGAAGAAAAGCTGATATCTTTTGAAGTAGATTTTGTTTAATTATTCAATGTTGCTAATTTCAGATTACTAAGAGATTAAAAGTATACAGTTTTTAAATTTAAATGATAATAGTTCGTACAGTTTAAAATAAAAACGTTAACATTTGTATGAATTTATTAAAAAATAAAATATCTCAAACAAACAAATAATAGATTTGAACATTTTAATTTGTTTGAATAATTGTAATGTGAAGCATACAATAAATTATTAATTTTGAGAAAATAGAAAAAATGTTTTACAAAATAATATGACTGGCTTTAAAATCGGTTAATATCTTTTATTCTGACTTAAAACTTAACTATTTCCAAAAATATTTGATAGAAAACAGGAAAATCTATCTCATTTTCTCATTAAACAATTTTCATTTATTTGAATAATTTAAAGGAGAACAAGGCAAGAGATGATTAATTTAAAGAAAACAATGTTTTACTGAAAAAGACATTGATTTTAACGATGTCCTTTGTAACTTAATTTTACCTCACTATCTCTACTTACCCATTTTTAATGAAAACAATTTTTTTCAACGAAATAAACATATTTGAAAATTATTCATCTATTTTCGAAACTGGAAACAGTAGAGTTATAGGGAATGTTTTGTTTGAAAAAATAAGCCATAACTTATTAAAATTCATTAATTAAAAATAAAAAATGGTAAGAAGCCGAAGTGGGAAAAATTCAATTGCAAAGAATATTATTGCAATAACTACATAAGATATCAATAAGACATTACTGATAGGAGTAAAAGATTATTGATAGCAATAATACAAGTAACATCTGAGATAAAATTGAAATTAAATAAAAATTTTTAATTATTTTCTGATGACTTTTGAGAACTATCAAACATGAAAACGTAAAAAAATCGTTCCAGTTTTGTATTTACTTTTACAGCAATATTTAACGTCTTTTTGCGATAAAATCAGTAACTATTATTTGAAATGATTTTCTTAGCGTAAAATCGGAAAATAAAAAAGGCATCATTTTATAAATAATTTAAATCTACATGTAACTAATGATTATCAAAAATATTAAATTTTGTAATACTTGGAATCTTCGATCCTTTATTATAATTGATAATGTATGACAGTCAAGGATACATGCACAATCACAATATTATTACGTGCATGCTCTCATTTCTCCTGGTAATTAAATTTTCTTTATGAAACCACACATTTTTACAGCATACTTCAGTTACTTTGAATTTACTCTCTTTTCATTTTAATTCACTTTTTAATTACAATTATCACTTTGTTTAGACTTTTATCCAACTTTTCGTGAACTTTGGATAAGTTCCAGGTACGTATTTCCATATTTCAGGATTAAATACAATTATCAAAGTTTTCTTGTTTAAAGATGAAAGAAACGGATAATAAAATTTAAGAGTTGTGTTTTCATTTCTGTCTTTTGGAGAGGAAGTTCTTCTTAATTTAGACTTTGAGAAAAAAGTTCCAAGAATTAAGAAAATTAAAGACTTTAGTTATTGCACTGTTTTATTTTTTAAATTTTAATTTAATATTAAGTCTAGAGTAGTCGACCTTCAAGAAATTATGACTTTAATATTTCAGTTTATAACGTACGGCTTGCTTCTCGCATATGAATTTTAACACCTACAGATTGCCTCCTTACAAGTCTTTTTTACCTTGAAAATTTCACATGTAGATTTCATCAATTTATTTCATGTCCTTCAGATTCTGAATTTATACAATTTATGGTTGTGCACTAAAAGTATTATAATTTGAAACATGAAAATTTGAAAAATATTTAGAAGAAAATATATATTTTTTAATCATGCGTAGACAAGTATAGAGATTTTTAAATAGTTTTCAAAGGGGGTCAAGTGATTAAATTTGAATGAATGATTATTTTTTGAATGAATTATTATTTTACTTACCGTCCTTATAAAATTTCAAGAGATGATTAGTTCATAGCTATTCATTTTTATTTTATTAATAGATACACGTATCTTCATAATTGCTGATAAATACTATAGATTTAATTCCAATTAACAACCTCTACAGTAAATTATGATAAACAATGAATAATAAATTAAAATACTGTCGATCACTTTACCAGAGTTGTGTACGTGTTGTTATATTTGAAAATTCTGCATTTTGCTATAGTGCCGCGATCGAGAATGATAAGAATCCGGTTTGATGATGTTTCTTACTATTTTGATCTTTGGCCTCAGGAATTTCTTCATTGCAGCAAGTTCAAGGACAAATATTTTAACGCTCACATCCTTTCCTTTTTTGCTTGGGGGCCGTTCATAAACTACTTTATTAATTTTAGGCTACCCCTCACCCCTCCATGCGCTGGTCCAGTAATGGATTTTCGCGATTAAATAAAGCTAGAGGTCGTAATTTTTGGTCGATTTTAAAGTTTTTTTTTTAATTATACTCCGGTGTTGAATGTTATGTCACTAAACAATTAAAAAAATTAGATTTTCCAATGTATTATTTTTATCATTAGTAGCAACTCTTTGCCAAAATAATAATTTCTTGTAAATACACACAAATATAATACATTTATTTATATTATTGAATAATAAGAATTTGAATTGCTAAGTCAAAATAAAATTTCTCAGCTTGATACTATCAGTCATTCGCAGCAGCTATTCTACGTGCAAAAATATTTTTATTCTGTAAAAACAAACGAATGTTATGCAATTTTTTGTATAATTTGCTAGTAATTGTATAATATATATTTGTATAATTTGCTAGTAATTTGTGAAATAATATTGTGGTATATTTAAAGATGGATTTTTATGAAGGTACAATATTTAATCCTGTGAAAGTGCTATAAATGTATATTTTTTTAAAATAAGATTTGTTTATGACAGTGAATTTTTTGCCTCAGTAATTTATTCTGATAATATTTTTGTCTGAGCATCAATTTATATTGATTCCTCTTGTATTTTACTGGTTTACACGAAGATAAAAAATAATATACATAGGAAAATCTAATTTTTTTAAAATGGTTTAACAACATAACATTTAAAAAAATGAAAAGACGAGCGGGCCCTCTCCCATATTGAATTCAATACACAAAGCTTTCAATTTCTAAGATTTCAAGTCTCAATATTTTACATTTTCAACACAAAAGATGAATTTGCGACAAAAAACTTAATTTTTAAAAAACTAATGCGTTTTCAAAAAAAAAAAAAAAAAACATTTTGAAACAGCCAGTTACATTTATAACCAAGAAGTTTAACTATCAAACAAATGGGACGAGTTTTTAGCAAAATAGTTAAACTTCTGACCAAATGAGTTACATTTTTAAGCTAAATGGAAGAATTTTTTCAAAGCAAGATACATTTTTAACAAGGAAATTCATTAATTAATAGTTTAACAGTTACGTTTACCAAATAGTTGAATTTTTATCACAAAAAGGTGCATTTTCAACCAAATGATCGAATTTCTAAAGCAAAAAAGCATAATATTCAATTAGGAATATTAGTTTAATCTTCAGCCAAAAAAGTTCAATTTCAAGAAAAATGTCAATTTTGTCTATAAAATAAAAGATGAATATAAGAAAATAGTGGAATTTCGAAGAACATTATTAAAGTTATAACAAAATACTTCTATTTTTAACGAGATCCTTGAATTTGTAACTTAAGAAGAGGAATTTTTAACAAAATACATGAATTTTCAACCAAGTAGATGAATTTCCATCTAAAAAACATAACTTTTTAACAAAACATATAATATTTAAATGTCCAGTTTAAAAAATTGGTTTTTAACAACAACAAAAACGAATTTCTAACCAGTTAAATTTAAAGACAAAAGACGAATTTTTGGAATGTTCAACAAAAAAGATTCATTTTCTACACAAGAAGATGAATTTTCCACAAAATACATCAATTTTCTTTAAAATAACTGAATTTTTAACCCAGAAAGATGAGTTTTGACCGAGAAGTTTAATTTTCTATCAGAAAACAAATTTTCCACAAAATACATACATTTTCTATAAAATAGTGAAATTTAAAAAAAAAATTAATTTTGAAGAAAATAGTACAATCTTCTAGCATTTTTTTAATTGGTCAAGCTAAAATGACGGATTTTCGACAAAACTAATAAAATTTTTAGTTCATGTTTCAACCAAAAAAGATTAATTCTCAACAAAATAAATAATATTTGATATTTCAAGTTTTAAGAATGATTTATATAAAAAATACATGACAAATACAAAAAACAAAATATTTTAATAAATAAATATTAAATTAACCTTAAAGAATACTCAGAGCCCTTATATATGATAAAAAATATTAAATAAAATTATGACAAAAGAAGACAAAACCAGATCTCTTATGTTTTCAACTTTTCAAGTTGCAATAAGATTTTGTAAATATTTTTATCTTATTTTGTATTGTTTCGACATCAATCTTGATTTTTTGTTATCCAAAAATTTTCACTAAAAAGTTTAATATAAAATCCAAAAAAATGTTTTTTAAATATATTATTTGAATTTCCGACCAACTTAGTTTAATTTTTAACAAAAAAATCACTATTTAACTAAATATTTGCATTAATAGACTTTTAAAAAAAATAAATTCAACTTTCAATAAAAAATAGTTGGATTTAATTATTATATTAATTATTGGCGCTCCTCCCCCCCCCCCCTATACTGAAAATGGTAACGTAGATTATGGCTGGCCCCTTGTCTAAAATACTATTAGAAACCAGATTGCCTATTACAAAATTAGCATATTACATTTATTTTCTATAATTGAATCAAATTTTTTAATATTTTGTGTTCTTTTTTACATTCTCATATTTTATGATTGAGAAAGTATTAGAATTGTCCGAAATTTGATACCACTGTTTTTCCACGGATCTCCACGTTTCGAGACATCCTGAATGCGAAAATCCAGTTTTTACGATGGCGTCTGTCTGTTTGTCTGTCCGTCCGCCCGTCTAGTGGTCGTGCAAGACGATAACTCTCGAAAAAATGAACGAATCAAATACATCTTTGGCACATTTTTTTAGGTTCTATAAGAAAGGACGAGTTCTTTAACCAGACATTTTTGATAAAAGTTCAAAAAGTGAGTGCATTTTGAAAATTTTTGAGACTACTTTTTTCTGAATTTGAAAATTCTATATAGGACATTTATAGTATTACAAAGGACAAACACACTATCCTAATGATTTTTTGGATAAAAAGAAAATTCTAAGGGTCATAGCATTTTGAAGAATTTTTACATCAACCGAAAATCAAAATTTTAAGCCTAAAAACGCACGATATGAAGAAAAGCCCAGAGAAGAAAAACATTGCTTTTTGAAAAGCCAACAAAATTATGATAAAAAATTTGTGTATTTTCTTGGAAAATCGAAAATTCAAATTTTGATTGCATAAAAAAATGAAAAATTCCATTTTGTGGTCAAACTATGTAGGATACGAAGAAAGATGAATCAACCAAAATTGTTATCCCAAAAAAGACCTACAACTTCGTTAAGAATCACTTCTTGACAGGAAGAGTACTTTTTGTTTTATTCGTGAAAAATGACATTGAAAATGAAAAAAAATGTGTTGAAAGACGACGAATGTTACGAGAAAAAAAAGGAATCAACAAAACCTATTTACAAATGTCTGTCGGAAATCGAGCGCGCAGTCCGAGTGTCACGATGAGAATGTGTACCTCAAAGCCTACAGAGCTTTGAGAAACTTAATCTTTGACCATTCTTAATTAAGCAGACAATTCAGAATATCAAGGCGCAAAAAAAACACTGACATTTAAATCAGATCTTTTCAAGAAAGTTTTATTCAAATATTAGAAATGCAAGGAATAAATATTCGAGCGCGAAGAGCGAGGTGTAATTATGTCCTCGGGTTGCGGATAGAGGGTCTCTGAACCAAAGGTTTCTACTGAATGTGGTGCCTTGGTGAGGTGTCTAGAACGGTGACTCTGGGATACTAGGCAACTTCTCAAAGTATGCAGCCTAATCCTTGCATGCCGGGCTATAAAAGCATGGACGAACTCCTTTCCCTAGCTTCTCGTGGGAACAATATTGACAACCCAAAACATGGTTGTAGTGAGGGAGGTTTAAAGCAATAGAACGCGCAGGGCTCCCGACAATGGGTCGGCCAAAAACGACGAACACTCTGGAGCTGGGGGAGCCAATGAAGATGGAGTCAATACGATGGATCGGCGGAATCTCGGGACCTTTGGGTGGACGGAGCGACTAAATCACGACTGGCTAGAGTGCTACGATGCGAGTGTGGCCCCTGAACGGGGTTATATGCCACGATTGCATGTTCTGAGGTGCGAGAAACACCCAGAGCTATCGCACTTTGCGCATCAAGGGTTGCGAATCCATCCCGAACTACTCCAAAAAAGGGGCTAATGTAAGCGGAGCGCCTACTCTACCAAAGCCAGAACAAGCCGGCAACAAAGAAAGAGAAATCGATGCTTCTTGACCCAAAGAAACATCAACAGCCAGGTTTCCCTAAAGCCCAAAGATCTGGCTGAAATGGATGACGAGCATCGTAGACATTTTTCCGAAGAATACGACATCTGGACTAACAATTGTTGTGTGCATAATGCAGCGAGAGCTTTGTCCGATGCGAACTGTAAAACAAAACCAACGGTTGATCATAAGACCAAAAGATAAATGCATGAACTCGCCATAAAAATAGGCTGGACAAGATAGTGCGCGTCCCGCATTCAGTTTCTCTCTGACCCCTCTTGACTCTTCCAAGACCTTTCAGTTACTATCGACCACCCGCCCAAACCAGAGAAGGTCGACGTATTTTGGAGAGAAGTCTACGAAGTTCAGCATAGACTAAATTATTCCGCTCCGGGTCCAGATGGTATCAAGATCTTCTGGTTGAAGAAGTTTCCTTCGACCCATCAGCATTTGGCCCGTATTTTCACCTCATATTTAAAGTCGGAAGAGTCAATTTCGGATTGGTTAGTGAAATGACGCACAGTACTGCTGCCGAAAATGGGCAACTTGACTAACCCGAGGAAATACAGGCCAATCACTTGTCTGAACACACTCTATAAGATATTCACAGCTATCCTAAATGATCGGAATGTTCGGAAATTAAACCTGTGTTACAAGAAATGTATAAACAACGCGGCTCAAAGAAAGGAGTAGCAGGATGTCGGGAGAACCTTCTCACCAATAGATGTGTCTGCAAAGATGCAGCATCCTACCAGCGTGACCTATCGAGGGGCAGGATTGATTACCGGAAGTCTTTCGATTCGACCTCCCATAGGCTTATCATCTGTGTTTTGGAAACAGAGTCAATGGTCGAGAATGAAAAGTGCTGCATATACTGGAACGTTATTTTCTCGACAATGGTTTCTGTTGCACACTTAAAGCCTGACATAGCTCTTCTTCGAGAAGGGGTCCATGTTCGTCATCGATTTTTCGGCACCAGCTGACAAAAACATCATAGCCCAGGAGAATGAAAAGAAAGAGAGGTATAGTGTCAAAATTTGTCAAGTGGGCCACTTTTTTATAGGTTGTGTTTTATCTTCGAGAATGCGTGTGAAGTTTGAGTTTTACATACATTAAAATGGCCCTAAAACATTTTTGCAAAATTGTCATTTTTTGAGTCGTTATTGTTATTTAGCTTTTTAGTATTGTTCTCGTAATTAATTTTTTTTCCCGACTTGTACAAACAATCGTCATAATTTTTGGCGAGTTTCGTTAAATATGTTCATTATATAAAATAAAAATCATTTTACCATTGTTGCATAAATATTGATGAAATTAGCATCAATTTTATAAACAAATAGAATTCGTTCTAACTTCTCAATTGATTTCAATTCTTTAGTTCACTAATTACGATAGCTCGTTTAATTATGAAAATTTTGGTAAAAAAAATAGGGAACTCGCATATCATCAAAAGTTGTGCGTGTATTAGTGCTGACGTTCCGCGCTCCATGCCGCGCGACGTACGATATTCACGACGTTGAAGTTTGCCACAGATATGGATTTCAAAGTTGTCTAATCAATTTTAAAAAAACTAAAAAACATTGTAAGAAAGTAAAAACACCTCTGGATTCTTCTCGAAAATATCTCGGTGTGCATTTTTTCTTTTTTTTCCTCAAACAATTTGTTAAACAATTACGTAATTTGTTATCTTTCTGCAATTGTTATAAACAAAGTGTGCATCAAATCACAAAAACAAGTGTACCATTGCATTACTGTTTTTAACAATTGCAGAAGGATAACAAATAGCGTAATTGTTTAACAAATTGTTTAACAAATTGTTTAAACAAAAAAAAAAAACAAAAAATGCACACAGAGATATTTCCGAGACGAATCCAGAGGTGTTTTTACTTTCTTGACATGACTCTTAGTTTTTTTACATTGAAATTCATGTCTACGGGCACGGAGGAACAGTCCGTTGAACAACAAATGCTCTAATTGTTTAAAAAAATGGGTTTACCACAAAAAATGCGTATCTAGATATGTCCGTGAAGAATGAAATGGTGCACTTGGTTTTTCGATCCGATGCATACTTTGTTTCTAACAATTGCAGAAAGATAACAAATGGTGCGATTGTTTAAAAAATTGTTTAAAAGAAAAAACAAAAAATGTTCATCGAGAATATGTTCACGAACTTCAACGTCGTGAATATCGTACGTCACGTGGCATGGAGCGCGGAAAGTCAACACGAAAACAAGCACAACTTTTGATGGTATGCCAGTTCCCTAATTTTCTTTACCAAAATCTTCGTAATTAGAAAAAAATTAATTAAGAGGAGAATGCTAAAAAAGTTAAATAACAATAACGACTCAAAAAATCAAAATTTTGCAGAAATGTTTTAGGGCCATTTTAATTATGTGGAACTCTAACTTATCACGCATACCTGAAGAAACATCACAACCGAAATATTCTGTTAAACTAATCGTCCTTATCATCGGCTCTTTTGGTGGTGCCACGCTTTCACTGGTTAATAACCTGAAAAGCATCCCAATATGCTAAAAAACTTGTGGGAAAAATACAGAAGGCGGTTGTCCTTGGGTCGCTCCATGCCCTCCGGGTGCACGAAACTTTTGCTGCATCGTCGTACTGATTCCATTAAAGACTGTAACCACCTATCTCACGGTCAGGAGACCAGGTCATGGCTGAAATTTCTCCGCGATTTCGCTGGGATCGGGTGCAGTTTTTTAGTTTAGCACCCGCTCCCGGCAAAATCCTGCGGTTGTCCTATTGACAAACTTGTAATTGGATAAAAATATAAAAGGTTTAAAAATATATAAAAAAGGAATCGTTATTAATATAATGATTAATCAGAATAATTTATACAAAATGTATAAATTTTCATGTGATATTAATAATAAAATTAATTCAAACCATTAAACACGATTCTGAAGAGACTCAACGTAAATTATACAGTGGAGTTGATTCTAGCTTTCAAATTTAGCATTGAAGTCACGTTTGACATTCCATTATCAATTTTGTTTATGTAACCATATTCGTCTTAAAGTCAGACAATGAATTTCAAGTTTGCCATTGTATTTTTATCAGGCGACTCTTGTGCGTGTGCAGAATTTTATTTCGAAATATATTAATTTAAAAAAAATCGTTTCTACGATTCGACTTTAGAATGGAGCGAAAAAAAATGACTTATTGAAATCATTTTTGAAATATTTTTATTTAAATTTTTAAATTTTAACGATTCACGGTTAAATGCATACAAGTTTGATGAATGTTGTCAAGTCCTTTAAAAGCATCACATGATTTTAAATATTGATCGTAATAAACCATGTTAAAATGTCTTTAGGAGGGATTCGAAACTAAGCCGAATTAAAAATCAAGCGATAGTAAAATACAATTTTTTTTAATTATTATATCATTTAGCCAAATCCCTTTCTGGGAATGTGTCACTGTAGTGTACAAGGAATGGTGAGGGGGCGGGTATTGATTTTTAGATTAACCTATAATTCCCGTGTTGCTTCTTTAAACAACAGATTCGTTTTATAAAAGTGCGCCGGCCATGATATATGACTAATCTCTGTAGAAATCACCCCAGACAAAGAGTTTCACAAAGACAAAATGCAACACTCTCTACTCGGGCCTATTAATAGCCAGGATCTTTTTTTTCAGGCGTCACTAACTTTACTGAGACTCTTAATCATACTTTTTTATAAACTATTGCATTGCGATATGAATGTAAAAATATTTTCTGACTATTTAAATAGCATGTTTACTTCAACTATTGCATTTTAACATTGAATTTTTGTAAATAAAAGTGTGATTTAATACTATTCATACTGACTTCTCTTTAACAGGGTGATATTTGAATGTATTATTTTAGTTTTTAAAGTAGGTAAAGGAGTCTTTTCAATTCAGGCAGCCCTGAAGAAGTGAACTGCAATTTTCACGAAACGACGACAAAAGTAGTTGTTTTTAACGCGATTGTAACCCGAAATATATCTTTTTATTAAAATGAATCATCTTGAAAGCAATATCTATATTTTTTATTTGCAGGTCAAACGGATCCATCCGCACCAGTTTCTCAAACTTGTCTAGGTTGCATTTGCGAGGCATCATCTGGATGTAATGTAACTCTTGGCTGTAATAGCGATGTTTGTGGGCCTTTTCGAATAACATGGGCTTACTGGGCAGATGGTGGAAAACCAACTCTAGATGGGCCTAGTGATCCCAAAAATGGTAATTTTTATTCTTCAATAAAAAAAATTTGTTTTAGTCTTAAATATATTGTTTATATCCAAAGCAATTATTTATCTACTAGCAGTGAATACACGCATGCAAGGTGTGTCATCACGTCTCTGGAATTTTATTTCCTAATATTCAAAATATAAATAATCAAAATTAAACAATTTTATATTAGGTAAAGTTTTTAAAGAAAGACAATACATATTCCGAACCTGAGTAAAAATGCTCCGACTTGAGTTCGACTTTGTTATGTTTTAATTTCGTCTCCAAGACATCGATGTCTGGCTATGTCTTAAAACTGAGTCGAGACATAGGCCTTCGTTTTACGCTTATGGCCACGACAAGTAAAACGGCGTTTACATGTCTCAAGTCGAGCCTTGTCTTGGCTAACACGACGTATACTTTTCTAAGGTAAGCCTGCCTTAATACGAACATTTTTCGGCTCATGAATGAGATTAAAATTAATTAATGAAAATCTTGCAATTATTAAATTAGTTATTTTTAATATAAAAATTCAGATCGCAGGATCTGAAGGAGCATAACCCTTTAAAATTTTCTTCAAAAAAATGAAAATTGTAACTTTCTAAAAGAATCTCCTAAGCCATTAGAAATACGTAAAAACAAACAACATTTTCGGTATCTTGGTCAAACAAGTATAATACAAATTAAAATCCGTAAATAAGTTAATTGAGTATATATATATTGTATAAAAATATACAAGATTGTTTAATCATTAACAAAGAATAGCTTTTATGACAATCACAATGACCCTTTTTGTTAGGACATGTATACAATCGAAGTTATAAAACGCTCGTATTGAAGTCATACAAATTTGACTCAAGAGATAAATTTATGTCTTCAAGACATAGAAACTTGTCTCCAAGGCATAAATTGAAGTCTGGCTCCGTCTCACAACTGAGACATGCTCAAGTTGTACTTTTCGACGGGGGTCATTCACAAAATACGTGATACACTTTTCAGGAATTTCTGACCCCCCCCCCCTGCGTGATACTTTTTCTATTGGGTTTAACGTATAACTTATTTTGTGAATGAACACACTTCAGCATGTCTTGATTGGGAGTAATTCAATTCGAACTCAAGCCGAAGCATTTTTACTACGGAATGTAATAAAAAGGAACAGAAATCATATTATTTTCAAACGATAGTGCCTAAAATTGAATCAATAAAATTTTTGTACATCAAACCATTTTATATCAAAAGATCTCAAAACCCCTGTCATATACCTGTTAAGGGTAGGTGACAGTCTGTCACCTGACCAATTATATCTTATTCTATTCGGCGGCTTTATAATAAGATAAATGAATATGTGGTGCTGAAATTCTGTATTATGATACCAAATTAAAAAAAACCTTAGTTTTTATTTTGCTGAAATAGTTGGCTTTTCATTCATTTTTAACATGGAATGTAACTGAGAACAAAAATTAAAATCTAAGTGGGCGAGAAAGATGTGCCTTTATATATTAGGAACCATTTTCTTTAAATTTTAGCAGAATATACTTATTTTTTCAATGATAGAAACCGCTAAATATAATGTCATGTAACTGGTCACGAGACAGACTGTCAAAAGTGCCCTTAAAATTTGAATTATTTTACGGAAATTTAAATCGATTAAATATTAACTTATTTTTAATTGTTAATTATACTTTTCAAGATTCACATGCTTCAATTTTTATTTCAAAATTAAAACTCATGACAGAAAAGAATTAAGAATTTAGCATTCAACATGAAAATTCAGAACTTCAAAATTGAAACCATTTAAAGTGAAACAATTCTTCAAATTTTCCAATGAAATATTGTTGCATTTTGAACAAAATTTTTTTAAGTCATCCAAAAATGATCGGGCGATTTTATTTCAAAGAAGTTGAAATTGTATCATTTATATTTCAGAGAATTTAAAATTAAACAATTTTATTTTTAATTGAATGATTTCAGATAAAACTTTCGAAAAGAGAACAATTAAAAAATGTTCAAATTCGGATATATTCAATTCAGAACTATCAAATTGCGATCATTTAAAATTCAAAGAAATTGGAATTGTATCATTTGTAAGTAAAAGCGTTTAAAGTTGAAAACTGTTGGATCTAAATAATTAGAAATTTGAAGCTATTAAAATTTGACAATTCCAAGTTATATTGAATTAAATTTTTTGAAGTCGAATCTTCTAAAATTGTAGAATCTTATATTCGTATGGTATTATAAAATTATCATTTAGAACCAAAATTGATTAGAAATTTTTTTCTGATGTCAAGAAATAATTCTACCGTCAGTTGCACTGTTCAAAACAGCAAAATTTTCAATTTTATCCACTTAAAAATTAATTGTTTTGAAAAAAGTTAAAAAAGCGATTTTAAATTGAAAACATAAAGAATAAAAAATGAAATTCTACCGTGGAACGCTAAAGATTAAACAAATCCAAACTTTTTGGGAAACTAAAAGAAATGTTAGTCACCAAAAATTGTGATATTACAATTTTGTTACACTCAAACTTATTAAAGTTTCAGTTATTTTAAGAAAATTTCAAGGGTTTAAAAATAATCAATTTTCTAGATTTTTATATATTTTTATACAATTCTTTAAATTAGTAATGAAAATTTTTTAAATTATTAACCCTAGATTTAGAAACTCTTAATTTTAAGAAACATTTCAAAATGATAAATAATTTAGTTTTGAAAGTCCATTTCGGAAATTTTCTGTTTTTTAAGACATGAAATATTGATAATTTATTGAATTGATTTTTTATTTCTTTGGATATATTGTAGAAACATTTGATTTAAAATGGTTTAATTGGAAATGCTTTTAACTTAAAATTGTGCAGGTATTATTTTATATTCTACGAATTCGAATAAAACCATTTAAACCATTTAAATAATTAAAATTAGAGAATTTTAAATATTGAGATCGTTTATATTCCAATTATTCTAAAAACTTGTATGATTTCTAATCTTTTTTGAAAGTGGTGAATTCAAATTTGAGGCTTTAAAAATTAAAAAATTCCAAACTTTGTCTAAAAAATAAACAATGCTCAAATGATTTCAATCGAAACTAAGTCGCTAAACAAAATTCATTTGCAAATAGAAAAGTCACTAGGCTTAAACAGCGTTAAATTCTCGTGTCCTTGTGAAAAACTAAGAAACTTTTTTTTCTCGGCAAAAACTTTTTAGGAAAGATGAAAACAAATTTAATTAAAACTGAAGTCTCAGAAAAGAAAAATAACTAGTCAAGTATTTAACAAGAATTTTTTCTTTGTGATGCAATGCTTTTTATTCAGTTAATTTTATTGTAATCTTACTTTTTAATTATCTCTCAAAATTAAATTGGATTTTAAGATAAGTAAATGCAATAATTTGGTTGAAAATTGATTTTTTCAACTTAAAATCTTAAAATTCGATTTTTCCTTAACAATTGATCTTTTTTATTTGAAAATTCACGCATTTTGTTGGAAATTAATCTTTTTGGTTTAGAAATGAACTATTTGACTTAAAGATTCTTGATTTAAGTTGAATCTTTCTTATTTATTTAAAAATTCTAGTACACCAGTTGAAAATTCATCATTTTTTTTGAAAATATTTTTGAAATAATTATTGAAAATTTTTTTTTATTTTTGGTTTAAAATTAATCTTTTTAAGAATTTTTTTCTGCGTGATGGAATGTTTTTCATGAGTGACTATTATTGCAATCTAATTTTACAATTTTCTGTCAAAATAAAATTGAATATTAAGATGTTTAAATGCAATAATTTCCACTTTTTTCAGCTTATGCAAACTGTGTCAGTGATGCTTTCTGCTCGGCGAAGGCAGTTCAAGGCTACATGGCTAAATATGGAAATCAGGTACGTTGCGATGTGGAAATAATACGTAAAATAACAATAGAATGAAATAAGATATGGCGGGGTTTCTGCTTAAGTAGCAAACCTGGAAAACCCGGAATTGTGGGACAATATTTAAATATCTGGAAAATCCTGACAGTATCGGGTATTAGTCTCAAGAGAGGGAATTTTTCGAGAGCACGATTTAAACAAAATTTTAATATAAAATTAAACAATAATTTTTTTCATTTGTAGAAGTAGATTTATATTACTAAAGTTAACTATTTAGTTGAAAATGAATTCTTTTTTTTGTTACAAATTAATTTTTTTAACAAAATTTGAAACAAATTGTATCTTGTTTAAAATGAAAATCTTCTTTGATTGAAATATAAACTACATACTATATTTTCCGTTGATAATTCATATATATATATATATATATTTGTTCTAAAGTTAAAATATTTCAGTTACAAAATCATCATTTGAGTTGAAAATTAATTTTTTTTTACCGAACCAAAAATTGAGCTTCTTAGTCCAAAATTCATCTGATTTTGGTGAAAACTCAACTATGTGGTTGAAACTTTAACTTTTTTGTTAAAAATTAATTTTTTGATTGAAGAGGCATAGTTTCAATTGAAAATTCATATGTTTAAGTGAAAATTAAACTATTTGTTACAAAATCTTGTTAAATATTCCATAATTTTAGTTGACAATTCAGCAATTTGGTTGGAATTTAAGTTTTTAAATTGAAACTTAAACTATACAATTTATTTTTTTTTTATAGAAAATATATTCTTCTGGTTGGAAATTTAACTTCATGTGATAAAGATTAATAAATTTATTTAAAAATTTATTTATTTTGTTGAAACTTGAACTATTTGCTCAAAAATTTGTCTTTATTTTCAGTTAAAACTTTACCGATTCTATTTTCAGGTGAAAATTGATATTTTTTAGTCAAAAATGCAATTACTTCGTTTTAAATTTATCTTGTTTGGTTAAAGATTTAATTATTGGTGAGAAATTCAAGTATTTTGTTTAAAAAATCGTATTTTTTGGAGATAAATAGTATTTGTTTTGTTTGAAAACTCAACTATTTTGTTAAAAACATTAATTTATCTTGTCGAAGATGCAATACTTTACTTGAAATGTTAGGAATCTAAATCTCATTCAAAATAATAATATGTTAAAATTTATTTAAAATAAATGATAAATTATTAGAAAATTAATTATTTTATGGTAATGAGAAATTTAGAAATATTTTTAATCTAATTTTTTCAAAGTTTTTTAAATTAAGCATACTCTTTAATATAAGAACACGCAAAAATCCTATTATTCATTATATTTTTTCAGGACTGCAATGGCGATGGTAAAATCGATTGTTTCGATTACGCTAAAATTCATCGTAATGGTGGATTTGCATGCAATGCGCCTTTGGATCCTGTATACGAAAATCCGCTTAAACTCTGCATAAGCACTTTTGGCGACAACTGATTATTTTTAAGAATCAAGTAACAAATTTCATTAACATTAATAAATATTTCATTTAATATTAAGGTTCTTAATTTGTAAACCATTCGCAAATTATAATTAGTTCATCTTCAAATTTGTATACAAAACCCAAGAAGTAGAAAGAATTTTATGATTCAAACTATTGTGGCTTATTTTTTAAACTTCCTATAACTAATGCAAACTATTTGCAAATTCACCTGAGCTTGACTTGAATTGCCCCCAATGAAGACATGCTGAAGTCGAAAAGTTCGACTTAAGCATGTCTCAGTTTTGAGACGGAGACAGACTTTAATTTATGTCTTGGAGACAAGTTTTTGTGCCTTGAAGACATAAATTTAGCTCTTGAGTCGTATTTTTATGACTCCGACACGTGCGGTTTATAACTTGGAGCGTATACCTGCCCTAACAAAAAGGTTATTTCTAACAGTCATAAAAGCTAATCTTTGTTAATGGTTAAACAATCTTGTATATTTGTATACAATATAGATATTAAATCAACTCATTTATGGCTTAAGAGATCCTCTAGAAAGTTACAATTTTCATTTTTATGAAGAAAATTTTTAAGGGTTATACTCGTTCAGACCCACCGATTTGAAATTTTTAAATTAAAAATAACTAATAAAAAAATTACAAATTTTTCATTCATCAATTTTAATCTCATTTATGAGCCAAAAAAGGTTCAATAATTACAGCCAAGACAAGGCTCGTCTTGAGTCAAGTAAACGTCGTCTTAGCCAAGACAAGGCTCGACTTAAGGCAAGTAAACGCCGTTATACCTTTCGTGGCCATAAAAGCCTATGTCTCGACTTAGTTTTGAGATGCAGCCACGCATTGATGTCTTGAAGACGAACTTAAGACATAACCAAGTCGAACTCAAGTCGAAACATTTTTACTCGGGATGTAATTCTGAATTAGATCATGGAATTTAAAAGAAGAAGCCGATCTGAAACGAGAAATTTAACAAAATAATTATAAGTCTGACTTGGAACTCGAAACTTTTTAGTAGAATTATAATTCTGATTTGAACAGTGCATTTTGTAGAAGAATTGCAATTCTATCTTGGAATAGGAAATTTTTGAAAATAATTATTATTCTAATTTAAAATAGCGAATTTTCGAAGTGAACTATAATTCTGAAATGGAAAAGATATTTACCAAAAATAATTAAAATTCGCAGCTAGAGCATGTACAAATTTCAAAAAGAAGTATAATTACCAGCTAGGGATAATTAAAAAGTTAACCGGGAGAAAATGCGGAATTGAAAATTATTCGTCTCCCAGCCCATTTGGTAACTGATTAATTCAATGATGTACTTTTTATTTTTCAATGAGTCAAATGTTAATTCGGGAAATGAAAATTATGATAAATGTTAATTCTAAAAAATAAAACTTAGGGCAAATTGTTATTTGTTGAAGTAAAAACGATGACAAACAGCGATTTCGGAAAATAATAATTAGAGTGAATGGCGATTCCGTATAATAACAATTAAGACAAACAGTATTTCCGAAAAATCAAAATTAGGCCAACTATTAATTTGGTGAAATAAAAATGATGAAAAATGGCAAGTCGGAAAAACCACATTTATGCGCAATGGTGATTTGGTGCAACAGAACTAATAGCTGGAGAATTTTGGTAAATTGATTCTTGCCTTTAAAAAATGTATTCTTCTAATTATTTTTCGAAATCTTAAAAATGTACATTTTGCTGTGAAATTTTTTTTTCTCTTCTCAGGTTTTCAATTATTTCCGAATCTCTTTAAACATTCGAAATTTCTTTTGAAACAATTCATTATTTTGAAAGGTTTCAAACCTTTTAAAAGATCTACATTAACAACAAATCTGAAAATATTTACAAGTTTTAAATTACTTTCGAATCGTTTCAGAATTTGTCAATATCTCTTAAACTTAATCGAATTTTTCCTTGAACTTTGCAATGTCTCAAAATTGTAAAATTTTTCTTAAAAATCTTCTAAAATATTTTTCGCCATTTTGGAAGCATTGTGAAGTCTTTTTCAATGTTCTTTTAGAATTCATTTTTCAAAATAGAAAAATCATTTGAAGTTTTCATAATGAATCTTCAGAAAATTTTATTATTTCCTTTAAACCTTTCAAAATGCTAAAAAAGTGTCTGATTTTTTTTAAACAATGTAGTTTTCCTAAAATTTATAAATTCCTAGAAAATTAAAACAATAGTCTGAAAATCTTCAAGATTCTTTTTCGACATAACTTTGATTCGCCAAAACTTAAAATTTATATTTTAAAATAAAATGTAAGTCAAAACAAATTTCCACAGAAATCTTATTGTCGGTCCCAGTAATTTTAATATCACCGGCACCCACAAGTTTCTTACACCTGTAACTAATTCTCTTCTTATATTAAATTATGACAAAAACAGGAGAAATACATTTTTTCACACTTTTAAAGAGAAAAACAAATGATAGTTGTGTAGCAAAATTTTAAGAACAGAATTACGTTTCAATATAAAAAAAAAAAACATTTAATATAGAATTAACACTTTTCAGAAACATTTAGAAATCACTTTTATCGTGAAATGCAATTACTTTGATAGAAATTTTGGTTTACAAAATTGATGATGTAGAAATTCGTAATCTTTTTTAATAAATAAGAAAAAATGAAAAAAGATACTAAAATCATAATCACGCTGTTACGCATCCAAGTACGCTTTTAACAACGATGTGCTAATATTTCGAGATATTTGATAAAACCGCGTTTTTGGATAGGAAGAGGGAAAAATCGGAAAATTTTCGAAAATATGAATCTAATCTTAAGTGGTCCACTACTGGTGTCTTTACCCTACTCATCTTTTTACTGGACCCGAATACCTTATCAAAAAAAAGAGCAAACAAGTCCGAAATTGTTTAAATATTAAATTCAGTCTGGGATCTTTGAAGGGGATAACTCACTACTCAAAGGGCTCGTAATGATATGAAACTTTAAAAGCAAAGAGTAGACATTCGTTTCGGTTTCTCGTCTACTCGGCCGGCCTTTCTGGGACGACTTCCCACCAAATCACTCCCTACCCCTGACTCAACCACTTTCCAGAATATAGAGCATAGTGCCAAGATGAGACGAGGTCAGGCGTTTAGCAAGGATCGATGAAATAGTGGAACGAGATTAAACTCGTAATCCGCCAAAGTGAAAAAAGAGGAAAGAAAATGAGTGAGATGAAAAAAAGGAGTTGATGATGGTGGTAGGGGTTATTGGTTGAGTGGGCGAGGCGCTGAAGGGGGAGGGGTAGCGAAGGAAGAGAAGCGGTGTAGCACTCGACAATTTTTCATAATTAAAGCGGATTAAAACTGGGCGAAGCAGGCGTAAATGAATTTGAATTTTCAAACTACCCGAACTCTCTGGCTCACGACTTCCTCTTCACAAATATGGGCTTTTTTGTTCGTGGCCAACGAGGAAGGTGACAAGGGAACGCACACGTTATATTCGCCAAAGAGCTTGTCTTCTGGCGTTTATTTCCCCAGAGCAACATATTCTCACCAGATTTCACCCGGCTGCTCCTCTCATCGTGTCTGGTACATCCTGACGTTCTTTAAAAGGGGGAAAAAGTCATATGCAAACATCAGTGATTATTAGGGTGGTTCAATTATTCTTTAATTTTTTATGCATATCGCTCCCAAATTTATTAGAATCAAACAAATTGTTTCAAAAAAAATAATATTCAAAACACGTATTTTCCAGCAGAAAAAAGATGTTTTTGTACATTTTATTCAGAATTGTTAAAAATCAATATTTGTCTTCCAAATTGGTTATAGAATATGCTAAAAAATATTTTTATATATCTCCTCTATAAGTATGTTTCACATTATAGGATCCCAAAAAACCCATTAGTGAAAAATTGGATTTTGCGAGTTTTTGGCGTTAATTAGGATTTTTTTCGATCTTTTGATAAAAATTGTTTTTTATGCATAATCTGCTACATTCTACTAATAATTGAATCGTCCCATCGTAGAACAGGGTATAAAATATTTATCGAGGAGTGGGAGGGCCCCCAGCTGCTTGGGTTTGAGTGACGTTCAGAGGCCTTTCCACTCCTCGAGATATATTCTATACTCCGTTCTATGATGGAGCGGTTCAATGATACATATATTGGCATACATTAAATAAACAATTTTTGAATATTTTAAAGAAATTTCTCTTACAGTCGAGTTGAAAAATCGCGGTTTTTCTCGAATTTTCAACCTATTTTTAACTTTCCAGTTCGTGTGATGATAACAAATGGCGTAATTGTTTAATCAATTGGTTAAATAAAAAAACAAAACATGTATATTACATTACACACACACACCCGCCCGCCGAGAGGGTGTGTGTGTGTGTGTGCGCGTGTGTGCGTGCGTGCGTGTGTGTGTGTGTGTGTGTGTGTGTGTGTGTGAGAAGAATTAAGATTTTTAATTATTCTAAAGGATTTCCAACGATTTTTACGATATTGAGAGATTATAGACTATTTTAAAAGATTTCTAAGAATTTTAAATTGCCTTCAATATTTCGAAGGAATTTCAGAGAGTTTTAAAATATTTAAACTTTATGTTTTAATTCCAAGCAATTTTTAAGAGCTTTTAAAATTTTCAAGGAATGAAAAAAAAACATTTCAAAGAAGGTTGTGTATATAAAGCCGGTACCGGTAAAAAACTGGTCGGTATCGGTAAAAAAATTATTGTCGGTACCGGTAAAACAAAAATTACTGGTACCGACATTTTTTTTACCGGTTTTTTTAAAAAGCATATTTTAAGGATAAAGCCTAGACTGCGGGAAGAAGATATTAAACAAATTTTTTTCCAAATGTGTTTACTGCTACTATTTTATCCTCAATTTTGGCCATCTTGCTAGTTCTTGCCTTCTAGTTCCCCTCCCCATGAGATGTTGAAGAAGAGTTAGAAAAATTTGGATTCCGCGAATTCCATAAATTCTATTAATTCCTTAAAGGTGGACTCTACATGCGACCTTAAATTATTTCTTTGACCAGTCATTATGGTGCCTTCCCACCCCCACGTGGCGTTGGAAAAGAAGTAGGGGTGCGACCTTAAATTGTTTCTTTGACCAGTCACTAGGGTGCCTTCCCGCCCTACGTGGCGTTGGAAAAGGGGTCGAGGTGTGACCTTACATTATTTCTGTGACTAGTCATAGAGGTGCCTTTCCACCTCCACGTGGCGTTGCAAAAGGGGTACGGGTGTCACCTTAAATTATTCATTTTATTAGTCTCAGGGGTGCCTTTCCGCCCCACGAGGCTTTGGAAAAAGGGTAGGGATGCGATCTTACATTATTTCTGTGACCAGTCAGAGAGGTGCCTTTCCGCCCCCACGTGGCGTTGGAAAAGGGGTAGGGGTACAACCTTACATTATTTCCGTGACCTGTTACAGGGGTGCCTACCCGCCTCCACGAGACGTCAATAGTAATTATTGAGTCGAAAATCGACGATAAAGTATGATTTATACATAGAACGTTTCATTAAACGCGTCAAAAGCTGGAAGCTATTAAAATAACTCCTCAATTACATGGTCTTACTCTAAAATGCGTAAAAGTTCCTTTCGTATGCTTGAAATATGCTTTTTGCCGGCACAGATAGTGTATATAAACTTCGTAAGTAAAAAAACCTAATTTTTTAAAGTTTTAACACTGAAAATTATATTTTTAGGTGTTTTCATATTCAGGTTTTAATCAGCGCCTCAACATTTACCAGTATACGATTTGAAAAAAAAAATGAAAAAAAAGCCGGCAACATGCAATGTTGCCGGCGCCAGCAGGCTAGCCACTACGTTCCTTAAATTGCATGAACTCCTTGAATGCCATGAATTCCTACCTTGCTAGAAATATGCTATCTAAAAAAACGGTAAAAAATGGTCGGTGCCGGTAATTTTTTTTACCTGTACCGACAATTTTTTTTTACCGGTACCGAAAATTTTTTTTGACCGGTACCGACAATTTTTTCGTTACCCTTACTGACAGTGTATACACTTCGTTCAAAGAATTTACAAAGTGTTAGGGATTACTAGTGAGTTTAAAGACTTTGAGAGACTTGGCGATATTTCAAAAGACATTAAGGAATTAAAAATTTGTTTCAATATTTGGAAGAAATTTCAGAGCTTTTAAAAGATTTAAGATTATTTCTAAAATTTTCAAGCAATTCTTAAGAGCTTTTAAAATTTACCAGGGATTACAAAATATTTCGAAGAATTTAAAATATTTTAGGGTATTTTAAAAGATTATATGGCATTTTCAAAAGATTAGAAAAATTTGCAGCTCTTTCGGAGGATTTGAATGATTGTAAGGGGTGTGAAAAAATTATCATAGAGCTTTAAAAAATACTTCCAATTTTTAAATATATGGGACGTTTTTATAGGACCCGTAAGGTTTTAGGTCATTTTAAAATATTCAAAGGGATTTTATAAGATTTCTGAAGATTTTAATGAATTTGAAGGATTTTAGACGTTATCAAGGGATATTAGTAAATTTTTCAGGATGCCGAGTAAAAATTCTTCGACTTGAGATCGACTTGGTTACGTCTTGAGTTCGTTTCCAAGACATCGATGCCTAGCTGCGACTCAAAGCTGAGTCGAGAAATAGGCCTTCGTCTTACTTTTATGTCCACGACAGATGATACGGCGTTTAGATGTCTCAAGTCAAGCTTTGTCTTGGCTAAGACGATGTTTACTTGTCTCAAGGCAAGCCTTGTCTTGGCTGAGATGGCCTTAAAAATTTGTTTAAAACAATAAAAATGGTAACTTTTTAGAAGGATCTCCTAAGCCGTTAGAAACACATAAAAATAAACAGCAGTTATAAACCACTCGTGTTGGAGTCATAAAAATTTGACGTAAGAGATACATTTATGTCTTCAAGGCATAGAAACTTGTCTCCAAGACATAAATTGAAGTCTGGCTCCGTCTAAAAATTGAGACATGCTCATGTCGACTTTTTCGACTTCAGCATGTCTTGATTGGGAGAAATTCAAGTCGAGCTCAAGTCGAAGCATGTTATTTAAGGGATTTCAAAGAATTTAAACGACTTTAGGGTATTATTAAAAATTTTAAGTCTTAAGCAAAATTTCTTGGGATTTCAACAAATTTTGAAGGGTTTCAATTATTTTAGGAAAAATTTTAAAAGATCCCAAGGCATTTTTTAAAGATTTAAAAACTTTAAGGGATTTTCAAAGATCTTTAGGGTCTTGAAAAATTTGCATTCGCTTCTAAAGAATTTCTTAGAATTTTGGAAGACTTGGAAATATTTAACAGGGCCCATAAGTTCTTAAGATATTTTAGCAGATCCCAAGAAATTTTTTTTACGATTTTTGAGTATGTCATTAATTTTATCTTATTTTTTTTAATTTTCAAGAATTTCAGGAAATGTCAGAATTAGTTTTCAAAATCTTTAAATAATATCAAATGATTTCAAATATTCTAGTGCAGTGTCAAAGATTTCAAGTAATCGAAAGATTAAACGAATTTTTAAAATTCGAAGTAATTTTAAAAAGATTTTTTAGTATTTTAGCCATTTCATGTTAGCCCTTGATGTACTTTAATCAGTTTTGTAGAATTTGAGGAAATATAAAAAAGAAATTTTCAAAGCAAATTTTTACGACCACCCTGTGATTGCAGTTTCTCAAGTCAAAATCAATAAGAAAATATTTTTACAATAATTAAAGTAATAACTCGTTGTTTCCACTATAAAATAAAATGAACATTTTTTTAAATTAAACCAAAATTTTATTATTAACTATTTTGATAGATTCAAGTATATAAAATCAATAATGAACTTCTAAAGATGAAATAGATCATATTTATACTTCATTAATCGATGTTTATAAAAAATAATCTCCAGGACTTCATTACATATAAATGAGAATTTTATTAGTATCGCAACTTATTATTTTACATTATGCATTCAATTTTGCCTCTAGACATTTTATATTATACTAAACAATCTTGCATGCAATGATATAACTTTTATATATATATATACATTTTTAATCGACATTTTTTTGTAAGAAGGACCTGAAAGTTAAACTTAGTTTAAAACGTTATAATAATAAAACCATGTTATAATAATAAAACGATGTAATAATATCTTTGCAGATGAGACGTAATGCTTTAGCGTCGGCGTGTTTGACAAGCTACGCTGCATTTCGTCCTAATTTATCATTACTTTTCTGTAGCCGCGTTTTTCTTTTTTAAAGTTTTAGCATCGGCATGTTTGATTAGTTTCACTACATCTTTTCCTAATTTATGATTACCAACTGCCAATACTCTAGGATCCATCAGGTTGAATTCTCCACCTGTTATGGAGAAAAGAAACGCTATTTTAGTTTTTATAAATAATTTAAAAATATTAAGTTATCAATTACTTCACGAGATGTAGTTACAAAATCGTTACATGAAGTGATAGTTGAAAATTCGTTACAATAA
This sequence comes from Belonocnema kinseyi, assembly GCF_010883055.1. Taxonomy (NCBI): domain Eukaryota; kingdom Metazoa; phylum Arthropoda; class Insecta; order Hymenoptera; family Cynipidae; genus Belonocnema; species Belonocnema kinseyi. The sequence goes on from NC_046665.1 coordinate 61,810,866, forward strand.
AAAATTTAGTAAATTTTTAGTTTTCTTGAGAAGAAAAATATTATAATAAAATTAAAATTATTTCTTGAAAAAAAGATTCTACTCCATCTTCACTCCATTGGGAATCGAACCACAAAACTTCTGATTTCCGGTCAGGTGCTTTTCCAATTAAGCTATTACAGGGATCAGAATAAGAACTCTTAATTCAAGAACATAACGCTAATTTTTAGATAGGTGTTAATGGTACAAGTAATTATTTTAAAATTTTCAGAAGTTTTGTGGTTCGATTCCCAATGGAGTGAAGATGGAGTAGGATCTTTTTTTCAAGAAATAATTTTAATTTTAAAATATTATTTTCCATCTAGTCTCATTAAGACGTTAAGCATTTTTCTGTTATTGAAGATCCTTAACTTGATCGATATTGTGTAGATTTTCTGCCTTCATGGTTTGGAGGGTTGATCTACTGTCGGTAAGGTACAATCTCTGATGATATAGCAGATAAATTAAAAAAATTAAAAATATTATATTTTCCTATCTTATCTAAAAATAGTGATGTAATGATGTATATCGAAAATCTCTCAATCATTGTTGTTCAACACGTGATTGGCTTTTTATTACTTAAAGTTCTTTTATATTTTTAGAAATTTCGAAAATTTATTTTTAAGCTCTTCGCCTGGGGTGATTGCATTTAAATAAGCATAACAAGGACATCTAGTTTTCTCGGATAAATAAAAAAATTTTAATTATCTACTAAATTATTTTAAATATCATACATTTTATGTTAGTTCTTTTCGCTGTTAATTAGTATTTTTCGGAATAATTCTATTTTAAAGTCATAAAAGTTCAAAGATAAACGAAATTTTGAAAAATTTGTAGGTTGTGTTAGCTTCTTTTTAACCCGAAATTAGCCTTTTCAAACAAAAATAATGATCAAGATTCCTTATTTTTAACAATGTTAAGGTATTATCATTAGCTTGTATCGTTTCATGTTTTTAAACCGAAATCATTATATTTTAAGGGTTAATTTTTTTACAAATTTAGGTTACGTTCTTATTTTACATCGAAAATTTATATTTAAATAAAAAATTATAATTCGAAGCTGAGTTAGAATCTTCTCATAATTTTGGATTAGATTAGTGTTTTTGACCAAAAATAAGTACTTTTTTTTAACTCGATTATTATAAAGATTCACAGCTTTGAACAATTTCAGGTAATTTTAGTTTTTAACACACAAAAATTCGTCTTATCCAAAAAATACACAAAAATTGTTAAAATTTGTGAATTTGTCACTTATATTTCGAACAAGATTTTCAATTTTGACACTGTTTTAAATAAGCTCTCAGCGGGTATAAAAATCAAGGATGACCTAGAGACGTCTTTGGGACATCCATAAGACGTCATTTATAACATGTCTTTTGGACATCCTAGGGATGCTCTTAAGACGTCTAATGTCAGTACGAAAGATGTCTCGAGAACGTCCATGTCTTTGCGACGTATACAGGTCATCTTTAGGACATTGGACGTCTTAGAAACGTTAATTATGCTGACATAGGACGTTCTTGGGCATTTCATAGTTTTGTGTCCACTGGGCTATATCAACATTTCTCGCAAGGAAGAAGTTATTTTAAAGAAAAATCATTAGACATAAAAAGTTCATAATTTTGCGATATTTTTAAGTTTTGTTTTTGTAATTGGTAATTTTTATGAATTTTTTTTTAATTTAAATTTTTTAAACAATTTTCGATAATGTTAGTGTTTTGCACACAAAAATTGGTATTTTACAGGAAAACTCACTATAGTTCGAACAAGCTTTGCAATTGTTGCGTCTATATTAACATTTCTCGCGATAAAACAGTTATCTTTAACAAAAAGCATTAAATTGAACAGGTTCATAACTTTTTTTAATCAATTTTAGGTTATGTTTTTGTTTTGCATCGAAAATTCGTATTTTGAAACAAAAATTAATGTAATTTAAACAAGATTTAGAATATTCAAAACAACAATAGATTATGTTAGTGCTTTTCATTTGAAACGAATATTTTCAATAAAAAAATTAGATTTCAAGAAAGATTCGGTTATAAAATGGGTTACTTTAAACAAAAATTCTTATATTTTGAAGAAAATATAATATGATATAATAGTAATTTCAACAGGTTTAAAAAATTTTGAGACATAGTACAGGCATGTGGTCGGAAAAATACGACGAAGTTGGTAAATTTTGGGACAGTGATTTTTATTCTCTTAAGTACTTTATTTGAGGGTACATAATATAGGGTTAGGTTCTGTGAACTGGATTTTGTCCCGGAACACGGAAATTTTTTTGGGAAAAGGTGCAAATTATCACATTCCATTGAATTGGTGCTTTTCTGTGCATTTAAGAGGTAAACGTGTTCGTAAAAAAATTGAAGTAGATAAAATTGTGCGTAAAAAAGAAGTTTTTTTTATCAAAAAAGCTTTTAAAAAAAACCCGATTTTTTCAGTTTTTTGCCAAACATCACAGGTCTTTTTTTGTTTCTCTATAGCTCGGATCCGCATGACCAGATTTAAAAATGTTCAACATATTAATTAAACTAGACTGAAATACCTGTAATTAAAAAAAGAAAAAGATTGCCCTAACTATAATAGATCGCGAGTTAGCACCCGCCGAATGTGATCCATTTCGAACTGAATTTGCAGGTAAATGCCCCTACTACCAATAGGCCTATTTTTTGGCCTTTTTTCACAGAAATTCCGAAAGTCGTGTTGGTACGGTGAAAAAGACCAAAAAATATGCACATTTGGAAGGTCATTACTCGTGACCTATTGGGAGTAGGAACATTTTCTTTCCTTTATCTTACGCAGAATTAGGGCCTCCTGCATTTATTCTCTAGGAATATTCTTCTGTAACAACCTCGAAACGAGAAATTTATAAAAGACTGAACTCTGGGCATTTATTTTTACATTTAGGTCGAAATAAGTTACCTTCGGTAGTTGCTAACTTGCTATCTATTATAGTTAGGGCAATCTTTTTCTTTTTTTTAATTACATGTATTTCGGTCTACTTTAAGTAATATGTAGAACATTTTTAAATCTGGTAATAAGGATCCGAACTATAGAGAAACAAAAAAAACATGTAATGTTTGGTAAAAAATGGAAAAATGGGGATTTTTTGAAAGGCTGTAACTCCGAGACTATTGGTGATAGAACGATGTTTTTTTTATTTTCAGGCAGAGTTTTATCTACTTTACTTTTGTAACAACACTTTTACCTCTCAAAAGTACAAAAAAGCACCAGTTTAATAGAATGTGATATTTTGCACCATTTCTCTAAAAAATTTCCGTGTTCCGGGACAAAATCCTGTTTATAGAACCCTGACCCCGTATGATGCATCCCCAAATGAATTAGTTAAGAGAAGAAAAATTACTGCCCCTGCAATTACCACCTAAAAGTACTAGATGACTGGACTAACATTTCAAATGATTCCAAACAAATATATTTGATTAAAGTATACCAAAAATCATTTAAACTATTATTATTATTATTATTTCTTATTCTCGAAAAAAAATCGAGATAGAAAATTCCTGAAATATAAAAATCCCAAATTGGAAATTCCCTAACAACAAAATTCCCGAACAGTTTTTAATATTACTTAATTAAAAAATTCACGAATTATAAAATTTCCGACAGGTTCAAATCTTACCGAATTTGAGAATTTTCGTATAAATTTCGGGTCAGAAAATGATTAAATTATAGATTATCCGAAACTGCTAAATCCCCAAATCTAAAAAATAATTTTTTTAAATCAACACTATATACATTCAACATTTAAAAAAAATTTTTAATCAAACTATTTTGTTGTTGTATTGACAATGAATAAATGTGATTGATTACAAAAGAAGTGAATTGCTTACATATCATAATTTTCTTGTGTCTCATTTATGAAATGATTAGAACTGATTGCAATTTTTTCAAGGTATTAAGGCCATGTGACGAAAGGGTCACGTGACCAAACCTGGTCTTCAATTTTTCTTTCCCAACTTACGTCTAAACGAATTGAGGTATCGCTTTGAAAGTTTGGGAAATGAAAGAGGAGATAATAAAGTCCATGTCTCTGCTTTGTTTCGGTGGAAATTTTGAGACAAAATTTTTTTAAAGAAAATAACAGTGGAAGTTTTCTTTCCCAACTTACGTCCACACGGAATGAGATATCGCGTTAAAAGTTTGGCACGATAAATAGAAGGCATGCAAGAATCTTTCTCTGGTCTTAAATAAATAGAATAGTGAAAAAAGTTTTTTTTTATAACTATTTTGGAGAGATATCGACCGTGCTGTCGTCAAACCCTGCAAGCAATTTGCAATGTTGCGAATGGGCTAGTTATGAGGTTTAAATTAACCAAAGTGGGGCAAAACAACAAAAATCGCTCACGAACATTATGCACAAATAATTCAAAAACTAATGTTTGCACTTGAAATGTAAATAAACATGTTTTGTCTGACATATGTATCAGCCTGGTATCAGCTGTGTCAAAGCAGCACTAGCGCAGCGAGTAGACAACTTCGAACTTCTAGGGGTCTGTAGGTAAAGCAGATTACATGATTACCGTTAGAGAAAGCTAAAAGTCAAACTTCTGCTGTAAAACCTAAATGTATCCGTCGATAAACATTATTTGCATAAATAACTTTTTTCTCCCTCCAACTCTTTGCAAGACCACAAACGATCCTTTAATATTTATTAACATTTCCCGAAAAAAATTCCGCGTTATTTAAACTTTTATTTTTCAATATGGGTGAAAAAATATTGATCTTAGAGCTGACTTGATCAGCTGTTATACTCATCACATGGCCTTAAAGATTATTTTAAGGAATTTTATGGAGTTTCAGAGAAATTTATAAGGTTTCATGGGCTTTTAGACGATTTTAATACATTTTAAGAAATTTTGAACGGTTCCAAAAGATTTCTGGAGTGCTCTCTTTGGTATCCCCAGTACAGCCATGCTAAGAATATATCTGCTCTCTTTCCTCTCTTTCAGAAATATTTTACAATGTGGTCTTCTCAAACCTCATAATGATTCCTCACGAAAAAGTTCCAAGTTAATCCATTAAAGTTTCACTCCTACCGTGCGCCCCCCCCCCCCGCCCACACTCATTTTTTTTGCGCCTTCTATTATGCAAATTGTTTCCCATACATAACAAGTTACTTTTACCAATAAATAGATCTTTAGATAATTTGATTAAACAATTAATTATTTTTTATAGCAATTTTCTCATAGAATAAAGTTAGAAAGTCGTGTTTTTTTTTTAATTTTTCAACTAGGTTTTGACTTTTCACTTAGATTGTTAGAGCGAGACAATTCAATTAAACTTAACAATAACAAAAATAGTTTAAACCATTATTAATATTTTCAACAATATTATATTAGAATAATACTAGAAAGTTGCGGGTTTCCCCTGAAAATGTCCACTTTTCAATAAAAAAAAGTAATAATTTAAATGAACTAACATAATCGTTTAAACAATTTTAGCTCAATTTAAACCAATTTTAAAAGGCTTGAAAAATTTTTATAGGTGCAATAGAAAGGTGCAATTTCAGTGCAATAGAGCTAAGTACTTAAAAGGTGGATATATTCAATAGTCGCGTGCTATGATAGCATGTTGAATAGCTTAACTTTTTTTTAAACTCTTTATGAAGCATTCTTTTATTGTTATAATTATTATTTTTCCTTACCACTGGTATCGATTACTGATCCACCAGCCTCTCTGATCATAAGTACCCCTGCTGCTACATCCCAAGGATATAAATTATCGGAATGATAAGCCTCAGCTGCACCCATTGCCACATAACATAAAGTTAAAGCTGCAGATCCTAGTGTCCTGATTCCATGAGCAATTGATACGAAAGCTTCAAGCCTACCAAGAATGGTATCTCTCATATTCTCTATGGTTGCATACGAAGCCTCAATACAAATGAGAGATTGTGTAAGATCTAGAATTTTAATAAAAATGCATTCTTTATATCAACATATTTTTCATATGTCATTAAAAAAAGTTTTCTTACCTATCATTAGAAATTTCATTGACAGAATTAAGCTAAAAACACTTGAGGATTGAGAGTTGTATACGATTGAATCGATCCGAGTTAAAATAAATTTTTTAATTTAGGGCATTGATGGTAAAATAATTTCAAATTAGAGCTTGAAATGAAAAAATTGTGAATTGAATTATTCAGTTAGCTTGATCGGCTCTTTCCTTTCTCTCCATATTGTCCCTTTGTTACCTTCATTTTTCTAATAATAACCACAGGGGGCCACTTGAATTAAACGAAAAAAAACTTGTAGGCTATTTGCCGGTTTTCAAGGTCAAAAATTAAACTTTTTCAGGTTGATTTTCAAGCGTTTATGATAATAATTATTATTAAATACTAATTGTTTTGTTATACACATTTTTACAATAATTAAAAAATTGTAGAACTCCAGGGTAAACTTTTCCAGTTTAATTTTAGGCATTTAGAATAATAATATTATTCAATACTAATTCCTTTTTTATATAAATTTTGAAAACAATTAAGCAATTTTAGAACTCCAAGATAAAATACAATGCAGATTACTGTAAAAAGGATTTTTTTACCATAATAATAAAATTTCAAGTTAAGTTAACATTTTTTACATAAAAAGTCGTATTTTTTAGAAAAATTTTTACTTTAAAATCCAAAAAGGTGCAGCTTCAACAAAAAAGTTAATTTTTAACCAAGAAAGATAAATTTTTGACTCAATATTTGAATTAAAATATTTAAAAAATAATAATAAAATCAAACCAAAAAATTCATTTTTAATTAAACAGTAAAAGAAAACAAAAAAGATTCAACTTTTATTAAAACAGTTACATCTTGAACCAAATAGTTAAATTTTTAAATCAAAAAGATCAATCTTTTAGAAGACAGTTGAATTTCTAACAAAAAAAGATTACTTTTCTACGCAAAGATGTATTTTTAATCCGAATGGATGAATTGTCTATCCAAAAAGACCAATACTTGTCTAAACATTTCATTTTTTAACTAAAAAAGATGAATTCAGGATCAAAAATATAATTGGAGATATTTCAATGAAAAAAACAATTTTTTTCAACTAAAAAAGACGATTTTTTAAATCGAAAGATTAATTTTTTACAAAAATACAAATGTACAGAAAAACAGTTGAGTCTTCGAATTTTTTACCTAAAAAGATGAATTTTCAACCAAACAGTATATTTTTCAACAACAAAAAATTATTATCCAAACAGTTCCATTTTCAATTAAATAGTCTAATTTCTAAATAGTTTTTTTTTTTAAATAAAATAATTGAATCTCAAAAATATAATCTAATTATTTACAAAATAGTTGAATTTTTTTTTAAATAATTTTTTTCTGAAAAAAGATCTTCTCCTTTCGCTTCGCTGGGAACCGAATCACAGAATTTCCGATTTCTCAGAAAAATTTAATTTACAAATTTTTTAGTTTCATCTAGTCTGGTAAGACGTTAAGAAAATCTGTTCTTCTCTGGTGATAATGCAGATCGCTTGAATCAGTTGAATTTTTTACTTGAAAAAATTCATTCTCAACAAAAAATGCATTAATTGATATATCAACCAAAGAAGATAAAATATCTATCTATGGAGGTGAAATTTAAAGCCAAAAAGACAAATTTTCAATTAAAAAAACCGATTTTTCAACCAAAACTGAAAAAATTAAATATAAAGTGAACAAAAATTATTTTCAGCTAACAGATGAATTTTCAGTCCAAAACAAGTAATGTTTACAGACAATAAGTCGATTTATCTATAAAACAGTTGAATTAAAAAAGAATTTTTAGCCAAATTATAAAATTTTTAACCAAAAGAGATGAATGCTGAACCAAAGATTCAATAGGGGACTTTTCTATGAAAAATAATTCACTTTCAGCCAAAAAAGATGATTTTGGTACTAAAAGATGAATTTTCTGTCCAAAAAATACAAAACTTAATAAAACAGTTGAATTTTGGAAGAAAAGTGATTAATTCTGAATTAAAAAATACATTTTAAAACTTTTTGAATAAGAAGAATTAACCTTACACCAAAAATAGTTGGATAATTTATTCAGTTTTCATAGAAGAAAAAAAAGAAAAAGGGAAATTTTATTTTAAAAAAAGGAAAAAAGAGGAATTAAGTAAAATTAAGAACAGGGGAAAGAGCCTGAAGCCAGTGATTTAAAAAACCCCGGTGAAAATTCTGCACAAGAAAGAATAAAGTTTAATGTTATTTCTCGTTTTAAAGCTTTTTGCAAAATTTCGTGAAGCAAGTTGAATTTTTAAGAATTTATTTTTCCAAACATTTTTTTTAACGTCTCTATAATTTGATTCTACATTTTAATAATTGAGCAATCGTAAGCGATTCACATTTGAAATTACTCATTCGTGAAATAGTAAAATGACGAAAGTTTGAAAATAATTCTTTAATTTAAAATGTATAAATTTCGAATTATCAAAATTCAGTATTACAGTTCTGTTTCTGTAATATTTCAAGTTTGAAACTTTTTATCTGGTATTGAATCTATTTGAGGAAAAATTGAATTTTATTTACCTTCGACTTTTGAGCTTTCTATACGTTTCCCATTTAAAAACGCTCCGCGGTCTCGTCTTGCCGTGAACAATTGTTCTAATAGTGGATTGTAGACGATGCCAATTTCGAGTTTCTTGTTGACAGCAAGCGCTACGGAAATACAGGTGTGTGGAAATGAGTGGACAAAGTTTGTAGTTCCGTCGATTGGATCAATTATCCACGTGGGCGTATCTGTCAGTTCAGGCAAGAAATTTGTCTCGGCAACCGTTTCTTCACCAATAAATCTAAAAGTATTTAAATTAATTATTGCCAATCAACCTTCATGATTTTGTTAGAGAAGGAAAAAATAATTATATTATTTACTTTTATTTTTTTTAAAATTAAATTAAAGAATTGATTAAAAATTTGATTACGCACTTGTGATCGGGAAATTCGTTTGATAATCCTGTTATAAGGATTTGTTCTACTTGTTTGTCATACACTGTCACTAAGTCCCAATTTCCCGCTTTTGTGTCGGTAAGTTTACCACCTTGGAATGCATTTCGAATCACCTGTAACAATCCCGAAGTAGAAATTCATTAATTTCCGGGATCACAGTACATAACTTTTTTTTACTTATGCCCCCCTCCCTTAAATTGGAAACATGAAAACTGAAAAATCTAAACTCGAAAATTTTGAGCCAATTTTTTCATTTAACTACTTTTTTTAAGGAGGTTTCAATCTCTTTTTTTTAAGAATCACAAACAAAAATTGGATAAATAAGAAGACAAGACGCTTTGAGTGACTCTTTTTTATGATATCAATTAAAAATATTTCCTAAACTATCAATTTTCTAATTTTCTAGGTTTAAAGGACATTGCCGATAGTGAAAAAATCGCTAAAGATTCAATCGAGAAACTAAACCCGAATGATAAATCAATTCAGGCCAATATGCTCTAAAATGAAGGGAAATAAGGCAATTTTTACGAACATAGAGGAATAGATTATTTCAAAAGACATGAATGTTCATACAAAATCTAATTCAATTTAATAAGTTTCGAGCTCAATTCTCGACCAAAAATGTAAAATTTGATATTACAACCAAAAAATATTTTTATTTAAAATAAAAAAACAATGAAATTCATCTAAAAATATGACTTCTTCACAAAAAAGTGATTTTTCAACCAAATTGTGGAGTTTCCAAGTCAAAAAAAAGAATTATAAAAAAAAAAAATCAATTTCCAAACCTGAAATATGAATTGTTAACAAAAAAGTTAATTGAAACTATTATATAGTTAACATCTATACGAAAATAGTTTTTATTTTGAACATAAAGACATGAATTTTTAACAAAACAGTTACATTCTTAATTAATTAATTACAAATTATGAATCTTGAAAACAGATGAATTATTTAAAAAAAAGCAGTTTAATTTTCAGTCCTGAAATATGAACTGTCAAAAAATGTAATATTTAATATTTCATCCAAAAACTTTTATTTTTCAACAAAAAAACAGTCGAATTCATACGAAAATATATGATTTTTCAGAAAAATAATTTTTTTTTCAACAAAAGAGATGAGTTTACAACTAAAATTATGTTTTAAGTAAAAATACGAAATTATTACAAAATAGTTAAACTTTTAATAACAAAAAAAAGATATTAAGGTAAAGTTAAAGTTTCAACAAACACAGAAAAAAGAATTTTGATCAAAGTAGTAGAACTTTGAACTAAGAAGTTGAATTTTCAAACAAAAAGTATGAATTATCAACGAAAAATATATATTTGATTTTTCAACCAAGCTGTTGACTATTCAATCCGTAAAGACGAATTTGATCAAATAAACAATTGCATCTTCGATTAAAAAGTAAAAATATGAATTCTCAACTGGTTCATTTTTTAACAAGAAAAAAAGAAACTTAAAGGGAAAAAATGATATGAATAAAAATGATAAAAAATGATAATTAAAATTATGAAACTTTTAAGCAAAAAGGCCAATTTTCTACAAAATAGTTGAGTTTCATCAAAAAAAGATAAATTTTCACCAAAGTTTTTGATTTCTCAAACAAAATAAAAAGTAGATGAATCCATCAAAAAAGACGAACTTTAAATAAAATAGTTGACTTTTTGTATAAAAAAGATAAATTGTCAACCAAAAATTATGAAGTTTAAATATATTGTTGAATTTTTAACAAAATATATCAACTTCAAGCCAAATAAATAAATTTGCAATAAAATGATGTAAAGAAACTTAAACAAAAAAGTTGAATTCACAAGAAAAAATATAATAGAAAATTTTTAATAAAAGGTATTTGGAATTTCTTCTTCTTTAGTATGAATTTAAGTGAAAAAATGTATGAGAATAAGGAATAAAAATCTATCTACTGATAAAAATATATTTTTAACAGTTAATCATGAATATTTTTCAATTCTGTTGTTCATTGAATTTGCAATCATTGATCTTCTTGAAGTTTCTTCTCGTGTATTTTTGTACTCAGTAGAAATGAATCAAGTGCTGAACAGATTTTTCAAACCTGAATAAATAGATAACATTTATTCCCCGGCACTGGATAATTCTCGAACGGGTTAAGATATTGCTTAAATTGAAAATTCCAGAAATTATAAAATATCTGAGACTGTAAAATTGGTGATACAAGGAAATTTCTAAATATAAACAATTAATATATATTGTTAAATAATGAAATAATGAATACAATACAATACTGTTATTTGATAAACAACTACTTTTATTATTACTGAATTAATTGATCGAAATAAAAATAAAAGAACATAAATGTAAAAGCTTGAGGATATATTTATATGTACTTGTGTCATTAACCATCCGGTATTCACATGATATACAGGTGCCAGGTGATTATAAAAACAAAGAAAAGTCACTTGCGTAAATAATGATGTAAACCAGATTTATCATTGCCAAAAAAATCGCGATATGAAACTTCTGCAATTCATTTGTGTTTTCTAGTTATAATATCTAAATAATTTATTAATCTCAAAATAATGGACATTTATTTTCGGATTTTCAATTAATTTGTATTAAAATTGATTTATGCGTTAACCTTGTTATGTACATGACTAATGCGTCCACTGTATTTACAGTGTGGTAGCATTGTGTATAATTACATTAATAATATGATAAAATGAAAGTCACTATGCAAAGAGATTAAATATTATAAAATTAAAAGAATATATTCCAGGGGAACTTGTGATCGCGAATTTCACACAATTAATTTTAAAAAAATGTAATCAGTGTAAACGACCCACTGATTCAAATAGATTTTCATACTTTGGATTTTTCTTTCCCTTAATATATTTTTACACTGCTTGAGTTATTAATATTAATATATAGAGTAATTATAAGAAAAAGGATTATTTTAAATATATTATTATTATTATTATTAATTGCTGGAAAACAATTTATTCTTGAAAAATTTCAATCAATTAATTTATAAATAATTTAACTTACCTTTGCGGATTCGATGATTAATTTCAAAGCAAAGTCATAACAGTGATTAATTTCCTGGGCAGAGGTCATGGTCGTTAGAGTGTTGAAGATTCTTGAAAACAAACGAAAGCAAAACTAGCGCTTGAACTTGATACCAAGGATCCTTGATTGCAGACGAGGAAAGTTACTTGTTTTGAAATAACGACTAGTTTACTAAATAAAATGAGAAACTTCTTCAATAACGGTAAAACCTGGAATTGTGAAATTGAATTTTTAAGATTAGTTTTTCATATAATAGAATAGCTGAATTTTAAGTGATATAATTAATTTTCAGCAAAATAAGCTAAAATTTGGACGAAATAGTTACAGTTTCAAATAAACAGATGAATTTTCCTCAAAAGAAGAAATAGTTAAATTTTTACTTCAAGAAATTAATTTTTGTAGAAAATGATGAACCTTCATCAAAACCAAATTAATCTGTAATCAAATAGTTGAATTTTCAACTCAATAGATTAATTCTCTACGCAAAAAGATTGATTTTCTAGTGTAAAAGAAAAATTTTCAGCAAAATACATGAACATTTAACTACAAAAGATATATTTTAAACCATAAATAGAACATCAAGCAAAATTCTTTAATTTTTAATAAAAATCATGCAATTTCTACCAAAATTCATGAATTTGTAAAAAAAATTAAAAAACAAATAAGGCGAATTTTCAACCGAAAAAGAATTAGTTTTCAAACAAAAATATTTGCATTTCTAATAAAATAATATGATCAGAGCAAGGCAGGAAAGTGAAACAAAAGATTACCTTGATAAATTTGAAACTGGATGAAAATGCTTTCGCTGGTGTAGATTAAAACCGTCTCGACTTTCCTGCACGCAACCAGACTAAATTTCGGTGAACTTTTCAAAGTTCGGAGAGAGGGCAAGGCCCCTGCTCACTAATTGGCTGACTATGCAAATGGAGTGGTGGGGATAGTCACCCACTGCCACGCACAGACTGTCTGCGCGTCGATAATCTGAAATGTTGAAACGATAAAGTCTAACTCTAATATATGAAGTAAAACCTAAAATTTAAAATAATGAATTAATCTTAGATCAAACATAAAACTTTTAAATAAAAAAAAGTGTCTAGTCATTCAGAATTCCGCCGAATAGCCTAGGCGGGACTGGCTGCGTTTAGTCCTCCCAAAAAGTGGGGAAACTTAGAAAAGGGGACTAAATACTCATTTCGAATTTCGGAATGACGAACACTTTGTAAGTATAACCAAGCCAAGATTTATTAACCAAAAATCTTCATTTGTTAAAAATGTATCTCTTTTGTTGAAAATCAATACAATGTTTTTGGTTTAAAATCCAATTGTATGTTTTAAAAACTATTCTTGAAACTGAAAATTTAATTATTTCATTTTTGGTTGAAAAATGTTTTTTTCTTTAGTTAAAAATTAATTTTGTTTTTGTTTTGAATATTCATAATTTCAGTTGAAAATTAATTTTCTTAGGGAAGATTTGAATTATTTTGTTTAAATATCATGTATTTTTTTAAATTCCATATTTTTTTGGTAGAAAATGTACATATTTGGTTGATAATCTGTCTTTCAAATTAGGTATACTAAAATCCACTTAAATTATTTATTTGAGAATATAAATAAAATATTTATGAACAAATATATTTTTTTCAAGTTGGACTGTTTTTTATTTGATCACTTTAAAGAGTGGTGTGAACCTTTTCCTTCATTTGGTAAAAATTCGGCAGTGGTTAGTCAAATACTTTCGAAGCCATGCATTTTCGAATAGCGGCTCGCGAGCCCCAAGTGTACCGCAGCGCGACTCGCTCGGACTGGGACTTGATTGCCTACCCGATAAGTCAAACACAACCATCAAATTGTAAAATCGTATATTTTTATGTTGTTAATTGAACATATTCAAAATTTATTGCTATTAAAAAATTCATTGCTTCAAAAGTATTCGACAACCCTCTCTTAAATTTTTTGCTAGACCAAGGAAAACGTTTAGTCCACTCTTTAAAATTATAAAATAAGTTAAAAAAAACAAGTCCATATCGAAAAAAATCTATTTGTTTAAAAATATTTGATTAATATTATTAAATAAATAATTAAAGTGGATTTTAGTATACTTTATTCGAAATTTGAGGAAAATGCCCACATTTTATCTACTGTATGAATTTTCATATCTTTGATAAGGGCATGTAATACTTACAAAATTGTCAATTTTACCAGTTATAGGTTCCCCCGGCTTTTTTCTTGAATAATAAATATTTTTTCTTAAAAATTTGGGAAATGATACCGAACATGCTAACGGACGTCCCCACACACTTTTTTGTGGGTTAATTTAAAAAAGTTTTAATTTAGCAAAATGTGATAAACATAGTAACTAATCTCCCTGAACTAACCTTGTTTGCAGGCAATTGAAAAAGTTTATTTCATAAATAATTTCTAAATTATCGGAAAGGGAAAGATGAAAAACGATGTAACCTTAAAATAATGCATAAAATTGTTATTTATCACAATAATTAGTTTTGTTATTATCCCTCAAAAAAGAGGCCGGGGACGTCAGTTATGATATTTTATAACATCTCCAAATTCAGTTTTTAAAAATTTTCATTTTTGTGGAAAAAAAGCCGGGGGAACTGTACCCGAGTGACCACTCGACGAAGTATCACATGCCCTTAAATATTGCAGTATAAGCAATTGAAAAAGAGACTTTTTCATTAACATAACATGTTAAAAAAATTTTTTTTTAAATTTGCGTGCCATATTGAAATTTAAAAATGCATATCGAATATTTTTGAGTGTTAAACAAGAAAAAAAATGTTTCACGGGAAAAAAATTTTAGTGGAAAATATTGTGTGGAATTCCCCATAAGCTTAATATATCAGAATGTGTATATTCCTATATTTTTATATTTTAGGCTCGCCCAGAAGCATGGATATTCGAATTTTCAATATATTGTTCTGGAAATTAAAATTTAAAAATAAGAAGAATTTTGTGTATCTTTTTTATGTGAACTCTTGCATTTAAAGTGGGTTCAGCCACAGCAGTCGTATTTATAAGGTTCTCTTACATAAAATTAAAAATTAAGCATTTTATAACTTAATGACAATTCATTATTCAAGCAATAACAGGACATAATTCGTCTGTAAAAGGCAGAGAGTCCATAAATAACTAGATGATGGCGAAGTGTACCTTCCCTAATCCATTTAAGCTTAACTATGAAACTGCTATTCCAGTCCAAATATCCTATTATATCTCAGATAGTGTCTATTATTCCGGAATATTCTCTAAGATTAACCGGACGAATAGCTAGGGCTAGTACTATCCGGAAATTTCAGGAAATGTGGCTGACTCGTTGGGACTATTATTACGAAATTACAATAGAAAAACAGATAGAATATTTTGCCGTTATTTACAAAAATGACACTCATTGCACTATTTTCTTACAATTTCCAGCTAATCTCCTATTTTCTCAGTTTTCCTTTAAAAGAATATTTATGAACTTCTTTGCCGATTGGCCAATGTCACTTGTTTATCACCATGTCAATCACAGAAATATATACCGTAAAATAATCTGATTGTACATTTTCTACTTTTAAAAGAATAATCTTTCAAAAAATTGTACCATTTTAAATTGAAAAATTTTTGGGCTGAAGATTTCTTAGTTTGAGAATCTACGAATTCGAATGATTTTAAATTGGATTAAAAAAAAGAACAAATGCATATTTTAATCAAACTTTTTAACATTTTTAAACTTTATAAATGTATAATTTTAAGTATGAAGTAGAGTCAAACCTGGATTTAGTGTTTCTGGATTTAATGATTCTAAGAATTGACGCCGCACGGTGGGGATAGGTGACAGGCGGTGCGGGAAGATATGCGATGCTCACTTAGGCGTCACAAACTAGAGAGAGAAACAAGAAAGAGAAAAAAAGGAAAGAGACAAAATAGTTCCGAGTCTCTGGATGTAATGTCACGCTCAGGCCCAAAATTGACAGTAAATGCAGGTTTGACTGCATTAGAATTTAATCATTTGAAATTAAAAGCGTTCAAAGGCAAACCAATCTAAATTACAAGCATTTTATTCAGTAATTCGACAGGCTAGCATTCAAATGCATTATAGCAACATTTTTTTATAATTTTGGTATGAGAGTCATCCAGTGATTCTCGATCCCTATTAAATTGAACATGGTTAAAAATTAATGACTTCAAATTGAAATGGTTTTCAAATCAGAAAATTGATTTAATCAAAATATAGATTCATAAATATAAAATTTGAAACAGTCCTTAATTGATGTACGTAAGTTTTTAAAATTCGCCAATGAAACAAATAAGTCGCAATAATTGTGGTGAGTGAAAATAGCACCCAGCCAACGAAAATTTAAAAAAAAAACAGAGAATTTTATTGGTTGGGAAAAAGTTATGGATTTATAAAAAAAATTTACAACAGGTCTTTGAATAAGAATGGATAGGTAAAATGAAAAATTTGTTAGCGAAAAATAAGGCCATGTGAACGTAATCTTAAGATTTGTATATAAAAAAGTTTTTTTCCCAACAAATTTTTGTTGCTTTTTTCATAATTATAAAAATGTAGGGTTAGACAAACGTTTTTTAGTGCTTTTAAATTAATTTCTCTGAATTTTAAACTCGTTTTTACGTTCTGTTTAAAAATAAGTTGGATTTAAAAACATGTGAAAAAAAAATTTTGAGGTTACGTTCACTTGCCCTTTTAAATAATTTTTTAAATGAAAATTTGCAGTAACCCTGACATAATATTCTTGTTAGTAATTCAATTGCCTTTACTTATATTCATTTTTTGTTGCATTTTCTTTTTCTTGAAGATTATCTTTATAGTAATAAATTTTATTATTTTTTTAAACTTCAATAATTTTGTTAAAACGCCATCCTTTTTGATTGAAAGTTCAACTGTTTTCATAGAAAATTTATTTTTTGCTTAAAATTCATATTTTGGAATTGAAAAGTCACCTGCATTTTTTTAAGATGAATATCTATTTTTTAAATCTTTGTCCTTTAAATTTAAAAATTCAGCTATATAGTAGAAATTTTATCTTTCTTTGATACAGATTAATCTGTTTTATTAAAAAATTAACTTTCTTTGCTTGACGATTCATTTATTTTTTTCAAAAATTTTTGGTCTCGTAAAATAGTTGAAGTTTAAATGAAAGAAATGAATTTTTTTACCAAAAATAAATATTTAACAAAAATGATCAACATAAAACCAAGAGGTTGAAACTTTCAGCAAAAAGATGAATTTTCAATGAAGAATATTAATTGCTTGCCAAAAAAGGTAAACTGTCAACAAAACGTATGGACATTAAATTTTAATCAAATAGTGGATTTTTTTTACGACTTGAATTCCGCACCAAAAATATGATGGTAAAATTTTCAGTTAAGAAGAATGAACTTCTAATAAGAATATTTGGGTTTTTTATTGGGTTCTATTAATTCAGTTCATATTTAAGCAAACAAAAAAAAAACAAACAAAAAAAACACGAGAAAAAGGTAAAAAGTGGAAGTTTCCTAAAAAAAGGGGACCAACGATGAATTCTTTTGAAAAGTAAAACAATGTTGAAAAAATGTTTAAAAGCAATCAAAAAACATAGAAAATAAGGATGAAAACCAATACAATTGATAAAACTTATTATGGAAACTTTTCATTTTTGTAAAGAAAATATTCTTATTTATTTTATTGAATATTATTATTACTATTTATAGTGATGGCCTATTAAATAAATCAACTTTTTGTGAAAATACGTGAATGTATTTGAAGTTTTAAATATTAGTTTTAAAAAAGGCTATAGAAATAAAAAACGTGAGAAATAAGTGATTTAAAAAAGAGAACCAGATTGCTTAACAGATTTAACGTGTTTCAAAACAATGATAGTGCAATTTCTTGAAAGTTAAAAATAGGCTAATCATACAAATTGATTTACTTATGTGCATACAGGTAAAATGCAAATTCACCTTCCGTGTTTTTTAGTTTTATTAATGAAAGCGTAAACAATTTACAATTCGAGAGTAAAAAATATTTTATCAATAAGAACAATAAAACATTTAAAATCTATTGAATAAATTAATAAATTACTATATCTGACAGATATAAATAAAACAAATCATATTTTCTTTTATTTATTTTTTCCACATTAGATTCTTATTTCTTAACAGGCGTTAGGAACGATATTATACATTTTTACAGTTTTTATTTTTTTAATCAAATGTAAAAAGTGCATTTTTAGGAATTCTTTTTTCTCTTTTGGTTTTGAGTCTCAGATATATTTTAAATCAACTAGAATTATAATTTGAACATAAAAATAAGGCAAAGAATTTGTTGTTTATACAATTTTATTATTATAAGCAAATTTTAAAGGCATGCGTTCTTTTCATACTTTTTTGCACCAAAAAATCCTGTACTATCAAATATCCCGAGTAAAAATGCTTCGAACTCAGTTCGACTTCGTGATGTCTTGAGTTCGTCTCCAAGACATCTATGCCTGGCTGCGTCTAAAAATTGAGTCGAGATATAAACCTTCGTCTTACTTTCATGGTTACGAAAGGCAAGACGGCCCTTACTTGTCTCAAGCCGAGCCTTGTCTTGGCAGGATTTTGCCGGGAGCGGGTGCTAATCTGAAAAATTACACCCGCTTCCAGCGAAATCGCGGTAAAATTTCAGCCATAACCACGTCTCACAACCGTGAGATAGGTGGTTA
>NC_046665.1:61829679-61832214 GCF_010883055.1 Belonocnema kinseyi
CATATGCAGGATTTCACCAGGAACGGGTGCTAATCTGAAAAATTGCACCCGCTCCCAGCGAAATCGCGGTAAAATTTCAGCCACAACCACGTCTGACGACCGTGAGATAGGTGGTTTTCCCGCAAGTGTTTTAGCGTATTGTTGACACACAGGGATGCTTTTCAGGCTATTAATGAGTGAAAGCTTCGCACCTCCAAGAGCGTCGATGATAGGGACGATTAGTTTAACAGAATATTCCGGGTGCAATCGTTGCAACTCCCTTATAAGATCTCTATACCTTTCTTTCTTTTCATTCTTCTTGGCTATGATATTTTTGTCATCTGGTGTCGAAAATTCGATAACGAACATGGTTCGCTTCTCATAGTAAAGAAGAACCATGTCTGGCCTCGAGTGTACAACAGAAACAATTGTCGAGAATATAAAGTTCCAGTATATGCGGTACTTCCTATTCTAAACAATTGACTCGATTTTCCTAGGAGCGTTTACGGGTGTGATATCAAGGTTAATGTAGTAAGAGTGACAGAGATGGTAATAAAGCACTCTTAGTGCCGCATTGTGCCTATGGATGTGGGTCGTTCCCGCCGAGTTGGACAACTAAATAGTATGTGAGCTAAATGCTCGGGGTGTGTATGGTACGTCCTGCAGCTATCATCGGGAATGTCTTAGTTCAAAATGTGGCGACGGTATGTTAAGGTGGAATTGACACCGTCTTGGCGTACCAAAATGAAACCCTCCATACCAAACTTTAATCCAGGCGATTTAAGGAAAGAAAGCGTTAGCTCACACGACATTGACTGATCCTCCGCATTTCTGTGGAAGATACCGTGCATCCTCTTATCGAGGAGCTGTTCACGAAAGTTTTTCTCTTGTGCTTTCTTAATCCGGGCTTTCAGGAGTGAGTACTCGAGATAGATAAGATTTGATGCATTTTACTCACCCCTAATACTGAAGTTAAGTCCAAGTGTTTCAGCAACCTCCTCCGCTGCTTTGTACAGAAATGCTCCTTTGCCCACTTCTTCGTGATTCCTGACCATTTTAAGAAGAGGGTCTCTTTCATTTGCGACTCTATGTGCTGTATCCAGAATAATCCTGTTGTGAAGGCATTCAAGACTCAATATTCCGCGACCACCTTGACGGCGTGCGATGTACAGTCGTGGAACAGAAGACTTAAGATGCATGCTTTTGTTCATGTGCATAACCTTTCTTGTCCAGATATCAAGGGATCTGAGCTCGTTCTTTGTCCATGAAACTACTCCAAATGAATATAGTGCTACCGGGACGGCAGGCATGTTCCTGCAGATAATTTGTTTCTCGACGACAGTTCGGAAGACCAAATTTGCCGGATGAGATGGTTTGATTCTGCTTCGGAGAGTATCCTTTATAGATGTAACATCCTGAATCCGGCTTTGTGGCACGCCCAGGTATGTATAAGTCTCTCCAGCGCGAAGGTGTCGTATAGCGCTTCTATCAACGATCTCAGGATCTTCAGGGATGCACACACACACACACACACACACACACACACACACACACACACACACACACACACACACACACACACACACACACACACACACACACTGTATAAAAATATACAATATTGCTTTTTATCATTAACAAATATTAACTTTTATGACAGTCCGAATGACTCTTTTTGTTAGGACAGTTATACACTTGAAGTTATAGGCCGCTCATGTTGGAGTCATAAAAATTTGACACAAGACATAAATTTATGCCTTCAAGACATAGAAACTAGTCTTGAAGACATAAATTGAAGTATGGCTCCACCTTAAAACTCAGGCATATTCAAGTCGATCTTTTCGACCTCAGCATGTTTTGGGTGGAAGCAATTAAAGTCGAAACCAAGTCAAAGTATATTTACTCCAGACGTGTCGACGTAGCTTCTCAAGCATCATAATCTACAGAAATGTGTTAACACCTAACATTTAGCTTTGTTATAACTAATTTACGATAACGATATAAAGTTGTTTTCCTCTTTCCTTGGAAAATTTGTGTGATATTTTACATATGTTAAAATAGCTTTCTAGTTTCACCTAACTCCAGAATATTGTCAAGAACAAACATTTATATTGGTTATAAATAATTTAAATTAAAAAAGACATTACTTATCTTTTTGTGGGAAAAAATTCGCTGAGAAATAAGTGATTTAAAAAAGAGAACCAGATTGCTTAACAGATTTAACGTGTTTCAAAACAATGATAGTGCAATTTCTTGAAAGTTAAAAATAGGCTAATCATACAAATTGATTTACTTATGTGCATACAGGTAAAATGCAAATTCACCTTCCGTGTTTTTTAGTTTTATCCTTTATAAAAGATCCTATTTTAAAATTATATTTGATTTCAAAGATTTTAAACGATTTTATAGGGTTTTAAAATCTTTTAGATTATTTAAAAGATTCCAAAAGATTTCAGAAAAGCTCTGCGCAAGATGGGTGCCGCGTTTGCTAACAGTGGACCAAAACAAGTCATTCGTTGCGATGGCTAAAATCAACGATCTGAAGTTTGAATTGAT
>NC_046665.1:61832314-61847137 GCF_010883055.1 Belonocnema kinseyi
TCAGCCTTGGAGGAGATTATGTTGAGAAATAAAAAAAAAAATTCTTAAAAACGTTGTTTTTCTTGGTCAGGCCGGAAACTTATCAATCCACCCTCGTAGACTATGTCACCTCTGCTAATCTAACGTGTGCACAGATTTATGGCTTCAAAATGAAAAAATTAGAATTATTCACACACTTAAAATATTGTATCCTGCTTTAATAAACAAAATTTGGAATTTTTAGATACAACGTATTAGAAATGTCCCTAATTGTGACTTGAAATAACGAGACTTCTAACTAAAATTTCCTAAATTTTTCTATTAGTAATTTTTATGCATCCAGAACAAAAATTATCTTCATTCAATAAAATCATTTTTTGACCGCTTTAGGTTGAGTTCAGAAAATATTTTGGTAAAATGAAAATAATTTTTGTTCGGTTTGCCAAATTCGTTTTCTTTAATCAAAGTTTAAGGGTTGAATTATTTTGTTGATTTTATAAAATATTTGTTTGATTCAACAAGATTTATTGGTTGGATCTACCAAATAATTTCAGAAAATCTTTCACCAAAATATTTTTTGAATCAAATAAACAACGGATACTGCAAAATTTATATTGCAAATGGCTTTTCGTGGAATTGTCTGTTCATGTGATATTTACTTGTCAGTAAATGAACTACTGAATAATTAACACATGATGACACAATACCACGGTAGGATCGGTAAGTTATTTACAATTTAAATTTTGATGGGTCCTTTATAGTTAAATAAACCGTAATTTTTGGCTACATTAACCAAAATATTTTCTTGGACCAGTAAAACCCCTTATTTACCTTAAGGAACCAGAAAATTTGTTTGGATCAATCAAAATATTACGACCCAAAAGTTATCTATGTATATAGATTTGAAATTTCAACCTTGAATAAAAAATGCAGTAGTAGTCGTAGCCAAAAAGTAAAAACACTCTCGGAATCGCCTGAGCCATATCTCTAGGTGTTTTTTCACTTAAAAAAAAGTAATTTTCGAAACTTTAACGTTGATAATTAACATTTACCCTTTATTATATAAAACTGAAAGTCGTATAGAAAAAGTAAAGATAGTTATGGATTCAACTCGGCAACATCTCCACGCGTTTTTTATGTTTTAAAAATATTTATTATTTAAACAAGTATATTGTTTATAATTTTTAGTGAATTTTCTAACAATTTTGGTAAACTATTAAAAGCTAATATTGGAAGCATAACATACCTTGACGTACCATTATTTTACCATTATTGATAGAATAAGCAAAAATAGTTCTGGATTCATCTCGGCAATATCTCCGAGGTATGTTATGTTTTACTTATCAACTCTTAATTTTTTACCAAAATTGTTAAATGAATTCCTAAAAATAATAAACAATATAATTGTTAAAATATCTAAATTAAAAAAATAGAAAAACCCTGGATATATTGCCGAGATGAATCCAGAACTATCTTTAGTTTCTCTGTAAGACTTTCAGTTTTTTTTATAATAAAGGTTAAATAATCAAATCTATATGCGCCATGGGATATCGTCAAGGTGTATGCGTGGAGGGATTGAAAATAATGTATAAATTAACTTTTTTGCATTTTTTAAAGTTTTTTCATTTTTGGTACGTCAATGTATATTATGTTTCACTTATTAACTCTTAGTTGTTTACCAAAATAGTTAAATAAATTCCTAAAAATTGTAAACAATGTAATTGTTTAAATAATAATTATTTTTTAAATGGAAACAAAGCAACTGGAGATATTGCCGAGATGAATCCAGAGCTATCTTTACTTTTTCTATAAGACTTATAGGTTTTTTATAATAAAGGTTAAATAATCAACTCTATATGCGCCTTGGGATATCGTCAAGGTGTGTGCGTGGAAGGGGTAAAACTAATGTTTAAACTAACTTTGTTGCATTGTTTACATTTTTTAAATTTATGGTATGTCAAGGTAAGTTATGCTTCACTTATTAATTCTTAATTGTTTATCACAATTATTAAATAAATTCCTAAAAATTGTAAACAATGGAATTGTTTAAATAATTCCGGGGGTATGTTTTCTTGGCTGTCTAGATTAGCGAAAAAACATTTAGCAATTTTGTCGATAAAATATATGTTCATAAACATAAACAGCAAGAAAGGGTTTTAAGGATTGGTTTGAAGTTTGATCAAGTTAACGTATTCAAAATGAAAATATTGCTGGATAAATCTCTTTATTTGATACGATTGTTGCATTTGTTTAGAATGCTTTGCGTGATTTAAATAAGCACTTTTTTATTAAACATTTTATACTTAAATAAGTACTGGCTCCTTTAGACTTTAATTTTGCAAGCGATGAATAACAATTTCGTACTACTATCTGTGCCCAAAACAAGTTCGAAGTTTTTTTAAGTAACCCAAAGAGGAAGTTCAGCATTATAAGGTTTCAACACTCCTCCCAGAATGGTATTATCTGGAAGACGCACATAAATGGATGCATCTCTGAATCCCAATGCGAATGGATTCATAGTTTTAAGATTTGCTCTTAAAGTAATGGACGCTGCTTTTACATAAACAAAAGATTCCTGAACAAATTCTTCTTTTTTGACAGTTGTTAGCTTTGCAGTGAAATAATGCATGACGGCCGGCCTCAGAGGAATTCTTATATAAACGTTCGTCTCTATTTGGTGTCTCCCCTTTGGGATATACATCCACATAGGAGTATCATCTATACGTAAAATTCCAGTCAAAACTTTTTGGCCGGTACCTTGCAATCCGACAGTAACGTGAAAGTCTGAGAAGTGTTCAAACATGTGATAATATCCATTTCCTCCAGTTGATCTTACCGCTGCACCTAGTTTTGTAAACAAAAATAGAGATTGATAAATTTGTCAACATAATCAACATAATCAAAGTCAACATAATCTCAAAATTTTGTAACATTTGTTATCACTTTGGTCAGATCTCGATTAATTTTAATAGCAAATACCCTCAATGTAACAGAAAAGTATGAGATTTTAAAATTAATTGTTCTAAATTTATTTTAAATTTACAGAATTTGTGACTACATTTTTCTCAATTTATCATCATTCCGATCCCTCTGACACCCGTAACCCACTTAAAAATCCCCCAAGTCAACATAATCTCAAAATGTTGTAAATTTTCAAAGGTTTCATCTTTTTAAAAGTACAAAATAGTAAGAAGAAATTTAAGATTAGTATTGATAATAATATTAATACGTAATATTAGTAAGGCGAGCTGTCGGGAAATGTCCTTGAGGCCCCTCTTAGGATTTGATTTCTAGTCGACTCATTATAATGGACAACTCTTCTCCTACAATTATGAATGATTTGATGTCATATTTTAACCATATAAACTAAGGTGCTACATACAATTCCTCACAGAGGGGTTTTTCGAAAAATGGTCTTGTCGTTGTTTTTTTCTGAATTTATTGAAAATATGATGCATTTTATGTGCATAAGAAGGTGCATACCGCCACCACGAGTGTACCCATAGTGAGCTCATGGCGCCGAAATTTGTTTTACCATGTGTAATTTGTAATATATTGACTAAAAATCAAGCCCTAGGAAGCGCCTTCATGTTCGTCCCATTTACTTAACAAGTTAATCTTGAATAAATTCCGTAATAATAGACACTTCCTCGCAATATTAACATTATAATATACTTACTTGCAAAATTAAGGGGAACCATCAAGGTGAAAAGTCGGATGATCATCTTCATTTTTGAAAGTCTAGGACAAAGTTTGTAAACTGAAAACTAATTTTTGAAGAATTTTTTGAACGGTAACTGCTAGATTTTTGAAATATGTTTAACTTAAGTACTAACTTTCTTGATGTACTTTATCTGTTTTTAAAGAGAGTGAAAAGATAAAGACTACACAAATATTTATTATAGATCCTACCGTTTGTTCATATCTGCAAGATTTATTACCCTTACCGGGGCGCAGTCTTTCAAAATTGGATGTTTCTAGAAATATCACTGTGTACAAAGTCATATTTTTATGTAATTTAGGTGCTTTTATACTCTCATTATTTATGATGAAAAGTATTAGATTTTTGTATTATCATTACATCATTAAGCCATTTCTCATTCAAGGTAAGCGTGACTCACTCGGTGGGAAAGGGAGTAAGGTCAGGAAGGGATATAAAATTTAAGATTGATCCAGAATTATCCTGTTATTTATTTAAATGACACGTTCGTTCCGCAACACTGCTCGGACCAAGGTTGTTGATCAATCTCTCTAGCAATCAACCCAAGTGAAGATCCTCTCGTGTTTCTGTGGCTTCTTAAGTCTCTTCTAACTAGGCTCTCATGCGCGCATTCTAACCATTCTTTCCGCGGCCTGCCTCTGGGCACACTGCTACTTACTTCACCTTGATACACTTGTTTCGTTAGACGTTCATTTGTCATTCTCTCAACATGGCCGAACCCTCGCAACCGATTTCTTTCCCATGTATCTACTAGCATCTCTTCTGCACCGCATTCTTTGAAAATTATCTCGTTACTAACTTTGTCCATAAGAGTTTTCCCGCATACACGGAAAAAATGGAAGGTCTGTTTAGCAATATAAACGTGCAAACAGAACATATTGCAGGATCGACTATAGGGCAGCTCGTGAATATGGCTAAAGCGACTATCTCTATAAAGTAAAAACAAGAGGTCCAAATGGACAATCTCAGAAAGTCGACTCGATTTCCTCAGACAGTCGTCTCGGTCATCTCAAGCTGGCTGACCCGATCATTGTGAAGGGGCGGTTTGGAAATCTCGGATGGTCGATTTGATTTTATCAGAGATTCGACTGGGTCGTATTTAATGGTCGATTCGATTATCTTAGATGTTTCACGTAGTCATTTCGGATGGGCGATACGATCATTTTTAAGGGCCGACTTGATTATTTCAAAGTATCAATATAGATATGTAAGCAAAGAAAATTCGGTTATCGCAAAGGATCGATTCGAAAATCTGAGATGGTGAAAAGGGCTATTGATGATAGTCAAATATATATTTTTGAATTATTTTTAAGCAAACTTTTGATTCTCTATATCTGAACTGGCATAAGGTTCTACTATGTAAATAGTGGGAAGTCCTTTATCAATTGATTTAGAGTAGGCATTCTGATAATAATCATTAATCAAAAAATTACTAATGTGTATAAAAATCGTTAAAAACGTAACTAATAAAAAATAATTATTTATGAATTTAATGTTAACGCTTTTTCTACAAATTAGTAGTTTTTTCACTGATGATTGTTATTGATTGAAATCTATTCATAAATTGATAAAAGTCATCGCACTATTTAATTAGTACAACTTCATCCGAATTCAGATACAGAGTATAAAATATTCACCATAGTATTTAAAAACCTTATTGTATAGAACTTATATGATATTACTGATACGATATAATCAACTTTAACCTAAAAAGTAATACTAATGTAGGATTAAGTTAAATACTGCGCAACTACAATAGTTAAAATTAAAAAAGTCTCTTGTCAGCTGCTTTCCTGCTTTTTGAGCCGCCCCATAAATATTCCCTAGAACAATGTAAATAATAAATTAGCATAAAACCATTAAATCATTTATTTGTTTAAATAAAATAAAAGTTTTTAAGGTAGAAAGTCAAATGTTTTGGAAAACAGTGGATTTTTAAGAAAAAAAAGATCAATCTTCAACAAAAAAGTTGTTGCAAGAAATAATTTTATGAAAATTTTGTAAAAAAAATGGAAGTGTAAGCAAGTCAATTTTTAAAGGCCAATAGGTCGAAAAATAAACATTTATCTATCTAACAAAAAAGATGATTTTGAAAAAAAATCAATTTAACACAAGATTCTCAACCAAAAAGTGAAACTGTCAACAAAGAAGAAGTAAATTTTACATGTTACAACTCTATTTAATCTTGTTTTGTTTAAATGGCATAAAATTAAAGTATATCTACATGAAAAAAAAACCCGCAATAAAAATTACTTCTGTTCTTTCATTATTATGTTTTCTTTTTACCTAAAAAGAATAGTTTTTAATAAAATACATGAACTTTCTACCCAAAAGTACAATTTTTAACTTATACAGTATACAGGATACAGTTTCAACTGAAAATGATACCTATAGTTGAATTTCCAGACAAAAAATTTATTAAAAAAGTTATATTAAAAAAAAAACAATTTTCAACCAAAAAGATGAATTTTCGACTATGAGTATCAAATATTCTATTAAAAAATACAAATCGGTAACTTATTAAATAAACAAGGTAGAGTTAGAACCAAACATCGAATAGTTAAATTTTTTGATTGAAAAAAAATAATTTTAACAATAAAAATAGATTTGCGACAAAGGTTTTAAATATTTAACAGACAAAAAAAAATCTGGCCAGGAGATTGATATTCTACAAAAAAGACGAATTTTGAACAAAATAAATAAATTTGTAGAAATTTATTTAATTTTAAAGCCAAAAAGACAAATTATCTTCAAAAAATTTTTATTTGTAACACAGAAAATATGATTGCTCAACTAAAAACTTTACTTTCCAAACCAAGAAAATTAATTTTTTTACAAAAAGTAAAATTTTTACATTAAAGATTAATAAAAAATGAAACGCCTAAATTCTCAATAAAAAATTTGAAGTTTCAAGTAAAAAATATCAATTTTTTATCAAAAAATAGAATGGTATAATTGACAGTTTAAAAGATTAATTTTCAACCAAACATGAAACGCATTTTAATGAAAATAGTTACATTTTCAACCAAAGAGATTAAGCTTCAAGAAAAAAAGATGAATTTTTAACAAGGTTCTCAATCAAAAATAATCATCAACAAACAAGAACCATTTCCTACCCAGAATACATTAACGTTTAACCAAAAAGTTAACTTTTAAGTTTATAAGATCAATTTTGTACCAAAAAAGAAAAGTTTGTCCAACAAATTACATACACCTTTACCCGCGAAGTTTAATTTATAAATTAAAAAATAAATTTTTAGGTCAAAATCAAACTCTCAAAGTTTTATTTGCTAAAACTAATTTTCTATATAAAAGCATTATTTTTATTTAAAAAACGTATCTTGTACAAAAAGTTGAATTTTTTACTATATAGTTGTTTTACGAAACAAATTTTTGAATTTTTAAACAAATATGGAATAGGTACATTTTTATTTTGAAAATATAATTTTTTATTTAAAATAATATATTTTTAATTAAAAAAAGTACTCTTTTACAAAAAAAGTTGAATTTTCCGCAACATAGTTGACTTTCCAATCAAACTGTCCAAATAGTTATATTTAGATTATTTTTCTACCCCAAAAAGGGAAGTTTTAATAAAGGTGTTCAATTTTCCACAAAACAGTTGAATTTTCAAGACAGATTTTCTATACAAAATAGTGGCATTTTTAAATCGATAATATGAAGTTTCAACAAAAAGTTAGTTTCGAATAAAATAGTTCAATTTTAACTTAAAACGTTTAGTTTTTGACTTGAAAAATAAAATTTTAAGAAAATACATAAATTTTCAACCAAATAGTTGAATTTGTAATGGAGAAGATTACTCTTCTACCAAGAAAGATAAATTTTCGACAAACTACATAAATTTTGAATTAAAAAGTTGAGGAATGGAGCAGGTAATAAAATAGGTATGAAAAATAATGATTGAATAATGACTAATTACCTATAAATATATTAATTGTGTTTTCACTACAGTTCCAGCTCTCCATTCTCTGCATATAGGAGCACGAATACGACACTGCCCCTGCCACGTGTCCTTTAATGAATTCCAGGAGTGAATGCCTGAACTGAAAAATAAAGATTTAGTTTTAAATTAATACATACAATTCAAGTTCAATCTTGGGTAAAAACATTTTTTTAAACAGAAAGCACCAAGCGTTCTACGAATTCTATGTGCTAGCAAACTAGTGATACCCTCTAAATTTTCACGCGTATGATTGACGCGCAAAAATCAAGCAATTTACCGTACGCAATGGCTTATCTGCTACTTCGTGGATGGTCGAAATGAGTGAAAACAATATGTGCGTATTCACCATGCCGAAAAAGATACCTTAGTTATCCCTGATGGTGAGCGTGATGTTCTTATAAAAGTCAGACTGGCGATAAAATAAGAGTCTTTTTAATCATGTCGAAAAAAATTTGGAAGGATCGTTCGACAATATAGAAAGACTTTCTGGCTCTTTAAATTTTGACTATACAACTTTGACCATCCATTTTTCTCCGTGTATTATGCACAAGAATCTCATTTCAATTGCGTCAATTTTACTTTTTTCTTTTTTTTATTGCTCCGTGTCTCGCTACCCTATAGTTCAGTCGGTACAAATATAGAATTATGTATTGCCATTTTAGATTTATTTGATATATTTTTACTTCTGATAAGGGGCCCTGCTCTACCATTAACCTTTTCACCTTCGTTTATGCGTCTATCTAACTCTTCATCTATCTTTCCGTCCCTAGTAAATATGCTAAGCTACTAAGGTATACGAACCTTCATGCTTGCATTCAGTTTATTTAACATTCTTTGCAAGTCTTCTACTGACTTTGCAACAAAAACCTTAATATCTGCGAACGCTAACCCGCGTACCCTTACTGTTTTGACTGTATTTGATCCGTACATGACCTTCCTACCATAAATCCACTTTGGACTTCCCAAATCTTTTCATCTGTTATTTTCATTATCCTAAGAATAAGTATTTTTTAGTATATTTTACTTGCGGTACTTAATCAGCTGATCCCTATGTAATTAATGAAATTGCTTTCATCACCCTTTTTTGTATATTGGTACGATAATTGCTTTGTTTTAGTCGTCTGAGACGTCTCCCATCTTGAAACATAAATTTATCAATTCGCACAGTCTATGTGGTATGCACGTGCCACAGTGCTTAAGCATTTCAGCGTTAATACCTTCTACCCCGGCAGCCTTATCATTTTTCAATTTCTTAATTATATCACTAACCACAGTGAGACAGACTTCTTAATTAAGCTTTTTAACGCATCGTGTTCTACATCGCAGTTGTGGTGTCCTATAGCTTCATCTCCGAATTGTCCCCTAAAATAGTCTCTGAAAGCAAATGTCGAAATATCCAGCATTTCACTCGGAAATTTGTCAAGAATCGTTCACAATCGTTCTCAATCAGCCAGAACATACGAATAAAATATTACCTTTTAAATATTGCCCACATAAGTTTGTTTCATAGGGAAACAAGAAAACTTGGTAAGTGGAAAAATGGGTGTTGCGTGTCTCCCGTGTAGAAATAGCCCGGTTTGACCCGACCAGAAGAAGGTTTCTGGCCAGAATCTGACCGGGTCAAACCGGGATACTATTTTCTTTATTGCCCGCCCGGGATCTGAACGAGTTCCCACCGGGACCCAGTGGGGCTAAAAATGGTGCCGTAAGTGGGTCGTTTGTAAATATCTGACAGGTGAAAGACCAATTTTTTGTGTTTTACGTGCTTTTTTTTATCAATTATAAAAGAAAAATTAAACTAAGTTTAATTATATGGTTTCCCACTTTTGGTTCTGCGGTTTTCAGACTTGCCGTGTCAGCGAAATCGTTGACCGGCTCCTTTTTAATTTTCCTACATAGTTTCCCAGTGAAATTATACTTATTTTTTTTGTGATACGATTTTTGCTTATTTTTATGTATTTATATATTATCATGAATAAGCATAAAATGTAATAAGAAGAGAAATAACTTTTTCCGAACGAGATTTTGAATTACGTTATCATGCTTGCACGTAATAACGATTCGGCGACTTCCGGAGTCTTTAATGCTAAAAACGGAGTAAAACGTCGTTGGACGCTAGGTTATCCGTAAAGAAATTTGTTAAATTTCACAAAATTGTATCCAATTTTCTGGAGCAAGCGGATATTTTTAAAGGTAAGTGAATTATTTTGTTAATAAGTAAGCATTGTTAATATTCTTCAACCTTAATGTTAAATCAATTTTCCAAACCGGTTCCATAGGTTAGGATGTCACGTGAATCTCCTGAAATTTATTTTACCTCATGTAAAAAAACCTATGCAAACTAAGTTACGCTTAAGGTAAATTTGTTATGCAATTTCTTACAGAAACTTAAGAATCATAACCTATATTTTAGTATTTACATTGAATCAATCTTTGTAGTTAATATATTTATTATTATGAATGCAGTTCTTAAATTGAAATTCCAACATCTTTTTACAGGTGGAAATAAGTGCTGACAAAGAATCTTATCTCTACCAGTTGGAAGAATATGTTCGCTGTGGTAAAAAGGCTCCAGTAAAATGCGATCGAGCAGCCCAGTCAAAAACCGGTCGGATTCCGACCGGGTTACCCTATTTGTATCCGGGATCTGATCGGGTAACCCGGCCGGAAGCCGACTGGGTACACCCGGCCGGGATCTGACCAGCGCAGCGTGACGAAACCAACCAGAATCCGACCGGGCAGTCTGGCCAGATTCCGAATACAAGCAGGGCAACACTGCCGGAATCCGGCCCGAACCCGGTCATAATTTCTACACGGGCTTTTGCGCTAATAATGATTTGTATGCGTTTTTTAAAATGAAAATTTTCTATAATACATACAGCACTGCTGTTTTTAGTCATTCTCTCTTAGACTAGTGTTAGAAAGTGTCGAGTTTTTCAACAAAAATTTTCGTTTTGTCCAATTTTCAATTAAAGCGAGATAATACTTAATTTCTGTTAAAAGCATAATTGTTTACATAATTTAGTATTATCTTTAATAATATTCTGTAAGAATAATGCTGAAAAATTGCCGGTATTCACAAATTTTCTACTTTTAATTCAATTTTCATTTGGAGGGAGTTAATATTTAAGTTAGCAAAAATAATTGTTTAAACAAATTATTATTGTTTATAATCGTCTTCTCCTAGAGAAATGCTCATAGTTGCTGTTTTTTCTAATATTTTAAACTTTTTGCTTCCTTTTCACCTAAAGAGGTAATAATTATTGTAAGATAACAAACATAATTTTTTCAAAAATTTATTATTCTTTATAACTATCTTCTGCTATAGTATTTCTCGATAGTTGCGGTTTTTTTTCAATTTGAACTTTTTGTCCACTTTGTACTTATAGTGACGTAAAAACTAATGCAAGTTCACAAAAATTATTGCGTAAATAATATATTATTGTTCAGAATTAACTTATTTTATATTACTGCTAGGTAGTTGCAGTTTTTCTAAAGATTTTAAAATTTCGACCACTTTTCACTTAGTATAGTATTAATTATTATTACACTATTAAGCTATTTCCCTTTCAGAGTAGGCGTGACTCACTCAGTGGGGAAGGAAGTAATGTGAGGAAGAGGTTATTGAATTTTTGATTGATATAGAATTATCGTGTCATATAGCGAGTTAAACAAAAATAGTTGTTTAATTAATGTATTATTGATTATAACTATCATCTCTTAGATAAGAGCAAGAGAATTGTGAGTTTTTTCTGAAATGTTTAACTTTGCTTTGCTTTTTTAGTTATGAGAACTGATAAGTTAATATTCAAGATAATAATATTTTAAACAATCTCTTTCTTTTTTGTAAGTGTATTTTTTCAGAAATAAAACAGATATTTGAAATATGCTTCAAATTTTCAATATGGATTCTATTGATTCCCAGGGAATCTTCAGGGAAAGAGGGGGGGGGGGGGGGTTCTAATTTTAAAATATGTGCAATACTACATTTTCCTTTTATGCTTTGCAAAAGACTTCTTATTTTAATGTAATACACAACATTCCGAAGTTCCTTACAGACCCAGTCCACCCACTTACCCCTAATTATTCCATTCTTTGCATTTGTATATTTTATAAGATAGCTATTTCGTTTAAACTAATTTTTGTTCAACATTGGGAAAAGGGCAAAAATTATTCACTCAAAATAATATAATACTATTTAAAGAGAATTATTATTTGATAATGAGTAATGTCAAAGCGAAACTTAATTTTTTAAAAAAGAAGTATTTTTTTAACTTGCAATAATTATTACTATACTGAGTGCAAAGGGGGCAAAATTTTAAGAGTTTAAAAAAAAACCGCTACTTATTATCATTTATCATTAGTAAAAATTAAGTCAACTTAATTGGTAAAACGTATTTTTTTCTTTAAAAAACTGAACATGCTCGAACTGCGTACAAGTATTGTCCAAGCGTCTCAAAAAAAGACAATTTTTAAAATCTAGGCAGTCCTCTCGACGCATTACACTTCAGAGGCGGGCGTCGAGTACTTTTTCGAAATACGAATATCTCAGTAAATGATCAACGAATCGATATGAGATTTTCCAAAAAACTTCATTTAACATTTTTGACCAAATGGCTCGCTGGAAGTGGTTTGAAATTCGAAGTTACTTGGACACTTTTTACCGGTGAAACCAAGAAAACTCAATGATCGATTTACCTCATTTTGCAACTATATGTTATTTTTACAATGAGCGATTTTTAAACTCTTGATGAATTCCTAGGCATTGCTATAGTATTTTAAATAAGTTCCATAAATATGAACTCATTTCAATAATATTTAACTGAGTTAGAACAATTTAAGTTTTAAAACTTAATTCAATCAGAGAGAAACTTTTATTTGATGCTTCGCTTTTATTATTAAAAATAAAGGTTTGAAAAAAACATTCTAAAAGGAAAAACTTTTATTTTCTTATTCCCTACGATGTTAAATTAAAAAAAATTGATTTATAAATTTAAAAAATTTTATTTTTTCAGACGCTCGGACAATACTTTTACGCATGTTCGAGCGCCGGGCTGGTTCTTCCACCAGGCGCGGCGCACAGTGGAAGGAAATGCACTTTTTTCGTTCAAAAATACCCAGAGCCTTCAATTTTGATCCGATTTTTAATTATTCTTATAAAACTAAAGTTCATTAAATATTAAGAACTTGACGCTCTGAATTTTTGTCTGTTCTACTTGTTTATTAATAATTTTTTCACTCCAAAGTATGGAAATACTGAAATTTTGTACATAACAATTTTTTACGCTTTAATAACTAATTAGGTAAATTTTATATTATTTTAAATGAATGTTTAGGGACTCATAGAATACAAATAATTTGCTCATTAGTCCATTTTTTTGTTAAAAACAAACTTTATGAACAAATTAGCAAATAGTCTCATTATCGGTAAAAAAATTTCTGTTTACTAAAAGTGCTTCATATTATTATAGGAATGATATATATATATATATAGTAATTACAAGAATAATTTAAAAGTTTATAATAACGATTGTTATAAACAATTCTTATGCTAAAATATTAAAATTTCAGATTTTTTAAAATTATAATTTCCTTCAATTGCCAGAACGACTTCAGGTATTTCTTAAAACAATAAATATTTAACAATATTTGATAAAATATAACAATTACAATTTTTATAAACAAATTAGATAAAAAAATTCAAAATGTTGGCCCTTTCGCATAGAAGTTTTTTTATTTTTGCACTGGACATATTTTAAGCTATTGGATGAATGACTGCTAGTCACAAAAATATTAGAAAATTTAACAATAACAATTGTTATAAATATTAAATATTTCTCGTGATAAGATATTCAAATTCAAGGCTTTATCAAATTTTAATTTTCTTTAATCGCTAGAATGGCTACTGATATTCCTGAAAAATTATTCTTTTATAATATTTAGTAAAATATAGCAACTTGAATCTTTATAAACAATTTAGATGAACAAATTACAAATTTTGCCAGTTTCACTTAGAAAAAGTCGGGGTTTCAATCGCAATAGATTAAGAATATATTATAACACTACATGCTAAGATTCACTCAATATAAAATCTTTTGACAATAACCCACCGTCTTGATAGGCAAATCCCTAAGTTTGCAGAGATTCATATCAGAAAACGGGATTGGCAGTGAACGCAGAAAAACGAGTACTTTTTCATAAATTTCAGAATTTTGAAATATTTCTTCTTTCGTAATTGATACATGGATTCGAATTCACTAACAGTTTGTGTGCTAAATCAGTGTTAGTAGCAAGATGAGAAAATTTGCGTGAATTGAACTCTCAAATATTCCTGTAGTCTTTATTCCGAGCTTCACCTGCTTATTCGGAAAAATTTCCAATTGGTAATGGACAATATTTCATAACATCAGCTCCATGCAATAATCTCTTATGGACAGTTACAGGCATGTAGTACCAAGGGTATAAACGTACATACAGTTTTGCGGTTTCCATACTATATATTTCAAATGTTTCCAAGTCAGTTGGCTCTGTACTTGTTAATTCATGCAGAATGTACGAAAATTTTTCCACTATCTCCAAATCTATACCTGTAATTTCTGCTGCTATTTCAGGGTCTGCAAAAGCCTTCTTGCGGTATTCCCGACATTGGATATGCCTGCGCCTTGTTTTAATGCATCTATTACCAATCCTGTCTTCTGATGGAGAGCTTTGCAAACTCGAGCCTTCGCCTTCTTCTGCCACTTTTTATATACGGGGCATTATTCCTCAACTGCCCCAACTCAAAAAGTCATGTTTTTCTATTGTCTCTAAATTCTGGGAATATGTTCGCCTACCCAACAGTAGTTAATCCACGAACTTATAGACCAGGATTACTAACCCTCCCCAAGTGAGGGGGGGTTGAATTTTCAACCCCAATGCCTGCAGGGGTAGTTTCAAACGCCTGTAACTTCCTTTCTAATTACGCGATTTAAAATTTTTATGAGGGTTTTGGAAAGTGCTTTTTACACGCTTTCATCCTATTTTATTATTTATAACAAAAAAAAATTGTTTAAACCAATTTTTTAATAAATCAATTGTTTATTTAACTTTTTTCGCAATTTAGGCATCTACGATTTTTTTTAAATAGTCTCAAAAGAAAGCTTGACTTTTTTACTATGAA
>NC_046665.1:61847237-61850469 GCF_010883055.1 Belonocnema kinseyi
GAAAAATCTCTATCCCGTCCACACACTACTCCTTTCCCCTGCCGAGTGAGTCACGCCTACCCCGAAAGGGAAATGGCTTAATGGTGTAATAATAATAATAATAATGTTAACGTTAACGTTGAAGCGCTATATAGCTTAGATTACGAGGTACTTTAGAGGTTATGTCGAAACGTAGGCATTCTGGGGTATTTCGATCTTCCGGTTCGGATTTAGCGAACCCAAAAACATATAATAAACATGTGCTTAACCTCAGACTAAAAAAAATATAAGGTTTTTTGAGGTTATATCAGAACCCTCACGTGCTGAGTTTTTTTTTCACCCGGACTCATATTCAGCGACCCCAAAAACAAATAGAGAACTTGGTCTGACCTTGAGATCTTGAAAACTATTATTTTTTGTGTGACTGTGTTATCAATGCATAATGAGAGTTTTAGCACAAGCCTTGCATCAGACGCAGCCCCCTTCCCGAGTTTGTATCTTCGTCAATTAATTGGTGCAAATATTTTTGCTGGTCAATAGAGCGTATGTAAAACTGCAAAAAAGTGTGCCCAAAAAAATTTGAAAATGTAAATAAAAGACCGTGGAATTTGTTCTAAGCCCCCTAAAAGTTAATGATGCAGTGTTTTCTTTGTAATTCCAATTGAATAATATTGCGCTAGGAAAAATTTAATGGAGAAACTAAAATCATAGATATTAATCATTGTCTTAAATGAGTATTTAGGGATTCATAGAATACAAATAATTGGCTCCTTAGTCCGTTTTTTGTTATAAACAAATTTTATGAACAAATTAGCAAATAGTCTCATTATCGGTAAAAAAATTTCTGTTTACTAAAAGTGCTTCATATTAATGTAGGAATGATATATAATTACAAGAATAATTCAAAAGATTATGATAACCATTGTTATAAACAATATTTATGGAAAAATGTTAAAATTTCAGATTTTTTCGAATTATAATTTCCTTCAATCGTCAGAACGACTTCAGGTATTTCTTAAAATAATAAATATGCAATAATATTTGATAAAATATAACAATTAAAATTTTTATAAACAAATTAGATTAACAAATTTAAAATTTTGACCCTTTCGCATAGATATTTTTTTGTTTTTGCACTGGAAATGTTTTAAGCTATTGGGTGAATGACTGCTAGTCGCAAAAATATTAGAAAAGTTAACAATAACAATTGTTATAAATAATTCTCGTGATAAAACATTCAAATTTAAAGTTTTATCAAATGTTAATTTTCTTTAATCGCTAGAATGGCTAATGATATTCCTGAAAAATGTATCTTTTATAATATTCGGTAAAATATAACATCTTAAATCTTTATAAACAATTTAGATAAACAAATTCCAAATTTGGTTATTTTCACATAGAAAAAAATCTGGTTCCTTCAAATTTATAATTTAGAAATAGAATTCTTTTCCGTAGCCATGATATTCAGAGTTATCTTTTGTTTTAATAGCTTTCACTTGTTTCAATATTCCCTTTCAGAAATATGTGCATTAGACTGAGAGCTTTCTTTTCACAGTTATATTCTTTTCTGCATTACATTATATTTGTTTTCTTTATTTGTTTCGTTTTCTAACTCTGGGATTTTGTGTTAATAATATATGTAAGTACTACATAATTTTAGGCAATTGTAAGAATATTTGTTCGATTTAATATTTGTCCAATAAACGGTGTTCCATTAAGACAAAACGGATGCATTAAAAGTTCTCAAAAAGACCTCATCCGATTTTTTATTTCTAATTCCAATGGAGATGTGGAAGATTTGGCGCAGTATTTAAAAGGAGAATTTAATTTAAGCGATAAACAACTGGGAAAGATTAAGAACAAATTGAATCATGATTTTATCCCTCATTTTTAAAGGAAATGGCAAAGTTCAGCATTTAGTAAAGCTTGTTTCAACAAACAAGTTTACAAGTTGGTTGAACACATATTTTAACGTGGAGCTTCTACCTGAAAGTAATGACAAATGCGGAAGGCTTAACTCAGGTGACTTTGCAGAATGTTCTACTACAACAAAACTAAGGAAATTTATGGATATACGTGAAATATATACAGACCTCGAAATAAGAGAGGCTTTTTTACGCTCGCCAAATCTATGTGATAGAAAAAAAGTATCAGAATTCATTAATTCAATTTTACCTTCTGATGAAAATGAAAATATAAATGATTGCCGATTCCTTAAACGTCAGAAGAAGCTTTGGCGTTAATAGAGGAAGCTGATTTGTCTAAAAGTCAGTATCACATGATCCATATGCAGGCAAAAAAGAGAAATGCTGACATTTACCCAGCATACGACAATTTGAAAAGCTACAGAAGAATAGTATCCAGATTCGATTAAGGTGACGGAAAAGGGTTTTACAACTGGTTTAAAATCTTTATTAGATCATACGATATATCGGATTTTTAAAAATTGTGATGTTTCTCTTCCATTTACGGATATAAGGAAACCTCGTAACTTGAAGTTAATTATGAAATACGGTTGTGATGGTTCTTCAAGCCAAAGCACGTACAAGCAAAAGAAACATGATCCAGATATGGTTCTCTTGATATTCTCTTGATATTCACGGTTTCAATGGTACCACTGCGACTTCACTTAGAGATTTTGGTAAATTCTGTAGTATGGAAAAATCCTATTCCATCGTCAACATCATATTGCAGGCCAATACTATATGAATTCGCAAAAGAAACCACCGAAAAAACCAATTCAATAATATCATCACTTCAAAAAGAAATCGATAAAATGAAGCCCATAATAATAAAGAACGATTCCGGTACTTTTGTGATAAAAACTGATATGATGTTGACGATGTTCGACCAAAAAGTTTGCCAGGCTCTTTCTGGAACTTTATCGTCTATGACTTGCTACATTTGTCAAGCTACACCTAAAAAGATGTATAACTTAGATAGAGACAAAGGCAAAATTATAGATATCAAGTCATATGATTATCGATTGTCAACACTACATGCTAGGATTCACTTTATGGAAAATCTTTTACATATAGCCTATCGACTCGATTTTAAGAAATGGCGAGTAGATACGGATGCATGGGGTATTATTCCTCAATTGCCCCAACTCAAAAAGTCATGTTTTTCGATTGTCTCTAAATTCTGGGATAATGTTCGCCTACCCAACAGTAGTTAATCCACAAACTTATAGACCAGGATTACCAACCCTCCCCAAGTGAGGGGGGGTTGAATTTTCAACCCCAATGCCTGC
>NC_046665.1:61850569-61853422 GCF_010883055.1 Belonocnema kinseyi
AAAGCACTTTCTTAAAAATGAACAGTATTTTTCTAAAGATAAATGATTCCTCACTATTATAATTTATTATCCGACAATAATTGGTTATTGCTCTTGCAATTTCTTAAAACAAATACATGATTCAACCAACTTCTCATGTATTAAGTGTTTGAGTAAATAAAGTACTAACGGATTAGTAATTAACGCCTGTCGTCAGCCTACATCCTATCAAGTTATAGTTTCCAGAGTCTACCACGTGGAGGTGACAGTGCGATTTTAGACTCCTTTTATCTGCAAGATGATTCGGGGTGCTTAATTTTAGTGAGTCCCCTCGCCTCTCACTTTACGGGGTGCTTGACTTTTGTGATTTCCCTTGCCTCTCACTACACAACCTCTTTATGCTGTTCGCCTCTTCTTCGTACCAGCTTTCTACTTTCTTGGAGTACTATTCTGCTTTCGATTACGTTTAGGCTTCGGGAAAACCTCACTTTTCTCCTCATAGGAAAATCGTTTCAGATCTAGCTGTCCCTTTGCGTTTGGAGCGAATGAATGATATTTGAGTGTACCTGGTACACTCTTTCCTTCTTTCCTTCTTTCCTTCTTTCCTTCTTTCCTTCTTTCCTTCTTTCCTTACTAAATCGATCTGCTAATTTTATTGTCATCGCTGCATACTCTTCTTTGCTACTGAAAAATACGACAGTTTCCTTCAAGTTTTCTCTGCCCCATTCAAATAACTCGTAAGCTGTTAAGATCTAATTCTCAGCTGAACGTTGCAAGCTGGCTCTTGCAGCAAGACGCTTCAGATTACCTCCGATTCCATCGCATGGTCCTTTTCCATGGGCAGTTGGATGGAAAGTCCAGTCTGCCGGGATGCCAAAATCTTTTTCATGAGACAGAAGGTTCGCAAAGTTGTATTTGTTCTTAAAATGCTGTGGTGCTCCATCTGTGACATAATG
Source organism: Belonocnema kinseyi (assembly GCF_010883055.1). Classification (NCBI taxonomy): domain Eukaryota; kingdom Metazoa; phylum Arthropoda; class Insecta; order Hymenoptera; family Cynipidae; genus Belonocnema; species Belonocnema kinseyi. The sequence goes on from NC_046665.1 coordinate 61,851,505, forward strand.
AAATTTCTTAGGATTGAAACGCTTCTTAAGATAGTCTACAATTAACCTTTGGTATAAATGCACAGCAACCGTGTCATGCTGTAAGTTGTCTGAAATAATAGCTTTGCTCACATGCTTCAATTCGTTCTTCTCTTTATAGTAGATAACTACTGTAAAAATGGACGCCTGATCATTATTCCAATGAGAAGATTGTATCGCATTTTGAAACACGTAAGCATAGTTTTCTGCAAAATCGAACATAATCAAGAAATGTTCAAGTAATAATGTGGCTTTGAGGTTCTTCAGGAATGATGTCTGCTGCTTTGCATAAAATTCATGAGACTTTAAATTAAATAGTTTTTCGCAGAGTCGTTCAAGAAAGATGTCGGTTTCTGCTACCTCGGTCATTAGATTACTTCTGTTCGTTTGTTGCCAAACTTGATATCCTAATTCGTTGACTCAGTTCTTATCTAAAATTGCAGTCAAATGTTCTTTCAGGACTTAAATGCCAGGAAAATTTTTACATTCACTAAAATGACAAGCAGGAGTTTGATTACTGCACCTTATTACTTTTAAACAGTCATGGTAGTCAGTCAATTCTATACTGGAGTCGACAGTTAGATGCTTAATATCAATAGCATCTAACATCAGATGCACATTTTCCTGATATATACACACACAAACAGTATGTGTGCCACTCCCTCCAGCCAAAACACAATGTCGTGGTCTGAGTTGTGCAAACTTCGAAAATCCGATTACAGTATTTTCGTTTTCCAGTTTGAAACGATTGAACAGCTCGCACAGATTACCTAGGATAAGTCGTTTCTGAACATGTTCACGAGTTCCATCTGCTTTCTTAATTGATATAAAATCCTTTTTCCCAGGCATCAATCGGCTGTTTTCATCATCTTCGTAGAAATTAGTCACTGCAACTTCAATATCTGGTGCCAGTCTTCTTCCCAGTTTTCGATTAGGTAATCTCAATATTCCATTTTGCTCAACTAATTTCTGAGCTTTTCGGACTTGCCGTTCAGTTGCACCGAATTCATATATTAACTTCCTACGACTCCAAGTCTTAGGATTAGGATCTTTACAGTCTTTACAATTTTCATAATCTTTACATTCTTCTTTAACCAATAGAAAATCAGGATCGCCTTCAATTGATTCTTTACGTGCAATATCATTATCAGCTTCGTCATCACATAAATCTTCTTCCACTCTGATAGCATTTTCTTCCATACTGGTTTCATTTAAAGGCTTCTGTAAAAAAACTCTACTAAATTCTTTTCTACAAACATAACATATCCTTGCATTTCTCGTTAATTGAGGAAATTCGGATCTTTGAATTACCGTCACACGTCTCAAGCTGCGTCCAGTACATAAGTCATTTCTGCGAAAAGGATTTGCACAACAATTGCCCTAGTCTGTTTTTGTTGCCATTATTACTTGGAAATAATTTCAATATTAGTTCCAATATCAGAAAAAATGAATCAAGAATATATATTCTAATTTAAGCAAGCAGAGCAACATAAAAATATCTATTATAAAGTCATCTGAGCTTCAGGTACAGAATGAATAGAAAACAAAATCAACAGAATGTATTCAGCTCATATAAACTAAAACGATTTTCTTTCTTGTGAGAAAGAAGTTTCTAGGCAGCCATGTAGCGGTCAAATTCTGAAGCTCGACATTCTTTCCTTAGACCACGTCAGTAACATAGATATTATATGAACACAGGTTCAACTCGCAGTAGTATAAAAGATGTAGTGTGTATCACAGAACAAGTAAATTACCCGTGTTTTTAGAAAATTGTAATTCATAAATTTGTATTAACAAGTGAGTAGTTGGATGCAAGAACAGCTTGCTTGTATTTTTAGAAGTCACTTGTGTTTCTTTTGTTTTGCACATAATTTCGTGGAGAACAAATGAAGAGCAAGTG
>NC_046665.1:61853522-61855168 GCF_010883055.1 Belonocnema kinseyi
TTAAGAAGTAGTTACCCTCTTCAATGCTCTTTTTTTCTTAAAAATATATAAGTACCTTTATCCTCTTTTTTAGTGCAACGCATATTTTCTTCAAATTTTTAGTTCGATTTTAAACTTATTTTGAATATTATAGAGTTATAATAGAGATATAATAGAGTAGCTTAGAGTTAAATAGCTTAAATTCTAAATTTTGGTACATTAAATAGTCTTTAAAAGGGCTTTTGGCAACAAATTTGAATTTGTGGAATGATTACCAAAAATAAGCATAAATGATTGGAGAAATGAATTGTATAGATGGTCTGACCGACAGACTCGAATAAAATTTCTAGGTTTTTTGAGGTTATGTCAGAGCCCTGGCGTGCTAGAGTTTTTTCGACCTCGGATTCTGATTCAGTGACTCCAAAAACATATAATATACATGGTTAAATATACCTAGGTTAAAAAAGGTATGAGGGTTTCTGTGCTGGGGGTTTTTGGACCTCGGATTCAGATTTAGCGACCCCCCAAAAATATAGTAAACATGGTCTGACCTCCAAATCCGGAAGATTTTTTCTGTGTGTTGAACAAGAAAAAAGAAAGCTAGTAAGTTCTAAACACATGAAGCAAGCATAACCCGTGATAACTAAAATCACCAAATTTGAAGGCATCAAATCGCGAATAAATATCTTCGTCAGTTTACAGATATATTTTAAAATAAAAGTATAAATTTAATCAAAAATCCGAGAAAATGTATTGGCTTTCGCTTTAAAACGTTTTCTAATCAAGTTTGAGCGCGCCTAGGGCGCGCAACGAGTGAATCTCGCGCTTCGCGCTCGATAGTAGGTGACCACGCGCTTCGCGGTCGAACATAATTACACCTCGCGCTTCGCGCTCGGATATTTATTCTTTGCATTTGGAATACTTGAAAAAACTTTATCAAAAAGATATCTTTTAGATGGCAGTATTTATATGCGTCTTCATATTCTGAATTGTCTACATAATTAAGTATAGTCAAAGATTAAGTTTCTCAAAGCTCTGTAGGCTTTGAGGTACACATTATCATCGTGACACTCGCGCTGCGCGCTCGATTTCCGACAGACATTAGTAAACAGGTTTTGTTGGACTTTTTTTCTCGTAGCTTTCGTCGTCTTTCCACACATTTTTTTTTATTTTACTTTTTTCAACGTTATTTTTCACGAATAAAACAAAAAGTACGCGCCCTATCAAGAAGTGATTCTTAACGAAATTGTAAATCTTTTTTGGGATAACCATTTTTGTTAATTCATCTTTTTTTTGTATCCTACATATTTTGTCCACAAAATGGAATTTTTTATTTTCCATTATTTTTCGTGCAATCAAAATTTGAATTTTCGATTTTTTAAGAAAATACAAAAATTTTTTATGATAATCTTGTAGGGATTTCAAAAAGAAATGTTTTTCTTCTCTTGACTTTTTTTCATATCGTGCGTCTTTCGGCTTCAAATTTTGATTTTCGGTTGATTAAAAATATTTTGAAAACTTCATGCGCAACAACAAATCTTAATCAAATTTTTTTTTAAGTACAGCATTAAGCCCTTTCCCTTTCGGGGTAGGCGTGACTCACTCGGCAGGGGAAAGGAGTAGTGTGTGGATGGGATAGAGATTTTTCAGATTGATCCAGAATTCTC
>NC_046665.1:61855268-61856959 GCF_010883055.1 Belonocnema kinseyi
CACACACACACACACACACACACACACACACACATATATATATACATACATATATATGTATATATTGAAAGTCAAGAAATTTCAATTCCAAATGTGCAAAATTAAAGAAATATAAAATGCAAATCCAGAAAAGAAATAGATAAAAAACCAAAAAAGGACAAGTTTTCAAGAAATATTTAAATCTGAAACAAAGCCAAAAACAGAAATTTTAGATAAAACAGTTGAATTTTCAACAATATAGATAAATTTTCAATTGAAAAGGAAACGTCAACCAACTAAAACAGATTAATTTTCAACCAAACATTTGTACCCTCAATCAAAAGAATTGATTTCCCACCGAAAGAAAAGAATTTTTAAACGAAAAGGATGAATGTTCATAAAATTACCGAATTTTGTAGGAAATAATTCAGTTTTGAGCCAAGTAACACAATTTTTGACAAAAAAAGAACCATTAACAACAAATATCATTGTAGGTGTTTCGACTAAAAATAATAAATATACACACATAAACATATATACAAATACACACACATATATATATATTTATATGTCCTTTTTTGTGTGTGTAGTTGAATAATTCACAGAAAAATGCGAGAAAATACCGCAACGGTTAATTATGGACTATAATACATAATCGCATGGCAATCGGATGTTTTCGCAATTTCGAAGAGGTCCAAATTTGCATACGGCGTTCTCCAGAATCATCAAACCCCAAGAATTGACTGTTTAAAAAATTCTAATTTCCAAACGATTAAATTTACTTACATTAATATACATTTTTAATGATTTGAGTACCAAAAAGTTTTAATATCTCAATACTTCGTGACTTAACTTCTGATTTGTTTAAGTTTTATTATTCCGTGGCATACACTTTATCATCTTTAATATTTCCCGTTTACAATAATTTTTACTTTCAAAGGTTTTTTTTAGAATATTTCAATTTTTAAGGTTTATAATTAAAAATTGCTACATTAAGAAAGGTGAAAATAAAGGTGAATTCGTTTTTTGATTTTGAGAGAATTTGTCTAATCAGTTTTCATGTTTAAACATTTTAATTTAATTTAACAAAAAAAAAAGATTTCTAGAATTTAAGAAGATTTTTATTTGGAATATTGTACTTACTTTTCAGTTTGAAACTCTCAAATTCTGATTGTGTCGAAATTAAATTTATTAAAATTTGAAAAATGTGACTTTTAAATTGTAGTATTTTAAATACTTTTAATTAGAATTAATATTCTTTTCATTCCTCTGAAGATTGAACAATCTATTTTTGAAAATCATAATCTTGAAATATTTCATTTTTAACGTTTTGAAATTGTTCTTTCATATTTTAATCTGAAACCATTTAATTTTGAAATTTTAAATTTCAAAATAAGATTTTACAGTTCAAAATGCTTTAAACTGGAAGTGAGATATTCATAATTTATTTCAGTTTAGAAATTTGTCAAATGTATTACTTATTATTCAAATAGTTGCTCTTTGTAATCTGTACGACACCGACTTTCCTGATCTCTGTTCTTTAGAATTATTATTCTTTAAATGTATCGTATGATATTTAATTCTTTTATTATTATAATATGAAATTTTATCACATGATTATAATCCAGGTATGTTTGGAATCTTTTTAGTTTCAGTAAATAATTTCAAGGTTGGTCCATACATTCAGAATTTGGGTATATTTAATAAATAAA
>NC_046665.1:61857059-61862258 GCF_010883055.1 Belonocnema kinseyi
AATTGAAAATTTTCTATTTTGCTTTTTCTCCAACCGAGTATATAAGAGACCGCTCTCTTTCAAATTTCTTAAGGAACTGGTAAGTAAAAGACAAGATAATGTAGGGGTCAGCTTGCGACTGCGTCGTGTCCGAGAGTCGTTAAAAATCGTCCTGTTGAAAATTCTTAGAAAACCCATAAATACACACACATGTATATTGAATGTGAAGAAAATTTCAATTCTAAATGTGCAGAATTGGAGAAATATAAAATGTAGATCCAGAAAAAGGAATAAAAAAAGACTAAAAAGACTCATTTTCAAGAAATATTCATATCCGAATCACAGCAGAAAACATGTATTTTCGATAAAACAGTTGCATTTTCAGCAATATAGACAGACTATCACTGGAGAAGAAAATGTCAAGCAACTAAAACAGATCAGTTTTCAGTCATACATTTGTACCCCCAATTAGACAAAATTGAATTTTCCACCGAATAAAAAGTATTTTTAAACGAGAAGGATGAATGATCTTCACTTTTTTGAAAAATATTTTACCTAAAGAAATATCCAACCGTCCCGGGACTTTTTAGACACCCTATAAATAAGATATATGATAATGGAATTATTAGCTTCGCTGATAATTCCGTTATCAAATATGTGCATTGCTTTCTATTAGTGGTGCGATGGAGCGCATTTGAATTATTTCAAGATTACGTATTAAGAAGTGAGGTTGGCAAAAAATTGGTTGCTAGCGTGTTACCAGCCCCCCTCTACCTTTTCACTTGCAATAACTAATAAACTATAACTAATAAATTTGGCTAAATGCAACCAAAATGAGTGGTGAGGGGCTACTCACACGGACTAAAATAAATATTCTAATATTTATTTATGTATTTTTTATTTTTAATCCTTAGTTTCTTATCATTTTAGTTATTTTTGTAATTAATTTAAAAATTACTACTATTATTATTATTACTATTATTATTATTATTTATATCATGTTAGGGATCCAAAATACCGCTATCAGGCGCCTGGAGACAATCGTCCTTCATTGTTTAAAGATTGTGTGACCGGAGACTGCCCAGTTAGGAAGTGGTTCGTTAGAAGTTTGCATTTGTAGCACTCCTCCGAGAATGTGATTATCTGAAAGACGCACGTGTACGGTCGCATGATCCAATCCCAATGCAAATGGACCGGTAGTGTTAAGATCTGCTCTTAAAATAGTGGACTCTGTTTTTACATAAGCCCTGGATTTCCCAATAATTTCTTCTCTGTCGACAGTTTTTAGTTCTGCAGTGAAATATCGCCAGCTACCCGGCCACAAAGGCACCGCTACATAAACGTTTGGCTCTATTGTGTGACTATCCTTTGACGTAAACATCCACATCGGACGATTATCTATACGTAAAATTCCAGTCGAAATTCGGCGACCAGTACCTTCTAGTCCGACAATAACGTGAAAGTTTGGAAGACGTTGGAAAATTGGAAAATATTGAGTTACTCCAGTTGATTTTACCGCCGCATCTAGTTTTTGAAGGAAAAACAGAGATTTATAAATTTGTTGTATAATGGAAAGATATGTCTTGAGTTCAAAGAAAAAATATTATTTTCTAAATTATTTGCAACCTCGGTCGCTTTACTCGTTCAGGATTCGAACCCTATTTTTAACTGAAGAAATCGAAAAATGTGTTTTTTATATCTATGGAATCCTGAAAAAAGATGCACCTTGTTATTAAACTATTTGGGGCGTGCACAAATTTTGAGGGACTTTTTTAGGTTAAATCGCGGGTTCATTTGATAAAAGTGGTTACCAGTTAATACTCAAAGTATTGTCTATCGCTAGCCACTACTTTCTCCCATCTTTTTGGCAGCATACGAATACCTCGTGGGAAAAAAGCCTCATCTATTGAAGATATCCACGAATTGACCTATCTTTTGGCATCTACATAAGAAATGAATCGTTGCTCAGGCGGACCATGAGACATAGATCGCAAGAGGTGGTAATCAGACAACGCGATGTCTATAAAATTCGGCGAATGGGTAGGACTTCCCATTTCAGCGTTTATAAGTATGTTTTGACAGGTTTTGTAACATGGGGCCAAGCGTTGTCATGCAGAAGAATAACTTTTTTTCGTATATAAAGGTCGTCCGTGGTGGTTTCGTTAGGTTGGAGGAGCTCATAGCACCACAGAAAAAACTGATCTTAAATTTTGTTGCATGTAAAATTTCCCGTCGTTAAAGTTTACATACTATTTGGCGAAAGTTTATCCTACGATGGAATAAAAGCTGTCGTCTGCTACGGCGTCCTCAGCAGCAATGAGAAAACGGCAATGTATGAGTAACTTCGAGCTATAAATCGTGACACCAGATTTAATTCGACACAGAAAAAATATAAGTTAAAATTTCGGTAAATCACGTAGAGTCAGTAACAGAAAATACGAAAAAAATTTGTTCTCACTGATATATTTCCTCTGAAATAAGTTATACTATTGCCGAGGAATTAAAACTTACTTAATACCATTTAACAAAAAGCGCAAAAAGTACCTGACATATGGGAATCCCCGGTTCTCTCCAATTTAATGAAGTTGAAGGACGACAGGTGGCGCTGGCGTCACAATCCTCGCTGCATCTCGAATAAAAATGGAGCGATTATAAGAAGAAAGATTATCTAGGCAAGGTTAAAATTCGAAAATTATCTTCGATTCATGTAAAGTTTATTCGGCAAGGATAATTTTTGTTGTGGTGAATCTTTCACCTGGAATCGACTTAAACTTTATCTTTCGTTTTTTCTGTGACACTACATCCTGCTGATCCCACCAAATACAGAATATGAGTTTCAGTCGATGGATATTTGGTTTTGGTGGTTGATGTTGATGATTGGCCGGGCTTAACTCGCGATGTCCTACGCTTAGGGTTATCATATCGAATCCACTTCTTATTGCCAGTTACAATAAGATGAAGAAACCCTTTTCGATTTTACCGTTGGAGTATTTGTTCAAAAGTGAAAAATCTCCTTTCCGCGTCGCTTGGCTTCAGTTCGTACGGCACCCATTTTCCTTGCTTTTGGACTATTTCCCGTGTAGGAATTCAAATGGGGAACTAGTCTGGTCCCCGATATTCTGGTCGTGGCCTGATCGGGTACTAGTAGGGGCCATATGATAATACATCCGTATGGAATATTAATCAAACTCCCCAAAATTTTTGGAACATTTCCTAAAAGTTTGTAAAAACATTTATTCTTTACGGAAATCTTCATAAACTTTTTTGAAATATTTAAAAGTGCTCAAATTTACCCAAGATTTAATGGGGAACACATCCTACGCTTAAAAACACATAAATTTATGTGACTAAAATTCCCCAAAAGTTGTGGAATATTATTTAAAAAAAAAAACTTCAGCTGGAACGCAACAATGGAAGAGCTTTGCTCTGAAGAAAACGCCATGTTGGTCACGGTATTCTCTGCTTCATGTAATGATGCTTAGTTACGTGTGGACTGCTGTCTTAATCATTCGACGCATCATTTCTGTTGCGCGAGAGGTGGCACGTCGCGCCCTTGCGGATTTTCTATAAAGCTATCAGCATCTATACAAATTTAGAGTCTTATGACTTCGGGTGGACTTTTCATCTAAATTTATATGTCTCTTTTCCAATATGGATTTTCTTAAAATTCCATACAAAGGTATTTATAAATTATTATTATTATAACACCATTAAGCCATTTCCCTTTTGGGGTAGGCGTGACTCACTAGGTAGGGGAAAGGAGTAGTGTGTGGAAGGGATAGAGATTTTTCAGATTGATCCAGAATTCTCGTGCTATTTAAGTAAATAACACGTTCGTTCCGCAACACTGCTCCGACCCAGGTTGCTGATCAATATCTCTAGCAATCACCCCAAGCGAAGAACCTCACGAAGTCGTGATATAAGATTCCCCACTTGGGTCCATTAGTCGCCAAGGTCTTTTGTTTCAGGCGTCATTCACTCTACTGACACTTTTTCTATTAACTATTTGCCGCCATACTTTCCTATCCTGGCATATTTCTCTAGCTTCTTTTATGTCCATGCCTCGCTACCGTATAGTACTGTCGGTACAAATATGGAATTATGTATTGCCATTTTAGCTTTATTTGATATATTTTTACCTGTGATAAGGGGACCTGCTCTACCAATAACCTTCTTACCTTCATTTATTCGTCTATCTAATTCCTTATCTATCTTCCCGTCCTTAGTAAATAAGCTACCAAGGTATACGAACACATCAACTTGTTAAATTCTCTCATCATTTAATAAAATATTGCATAGTGTTTTCTCACTCTTTCCTTCGAACACCATAGTTTTTGTTTTATTTGCATTAATTTTGAGGCCCATGCTCTTCATGCTTGCATTTAGTTTATTCAACATTCTTTGTAAGTCTTCGATAGACTCTGCCATAACAACCTTATCATCTGCGGACGCTGACCCACGTACCCTTACTGTTTGGAGATCCACACTCTCTTCGTCGAAGAGAGCCGTTCTTAAACACTTGTCCAGAAATAATATAAATAACCATGAAGACATAACGCATCCTTGTCTAACCCCTTGAATAATATCGAAACAGTTACTCAGTTTCCCATTCACCCTTACACTCGCTTTGCTACCTGTACATATTGTTTTTATAGCTTGTAGGATCCATCCATTGACTCCATACTCTTTCAGGACTTCCCAAAGTTTACTTCTAGCTACCTTGTCAAAAGCTTTTTCTAGGTCAACAAATGCACAGAAAACTTTTTTTTCTACTCTCAAACTTTTTTCTGTAATTTACCTTAAGCTAAATATTTCATCCATACATGACCTTCCTGGCATAAACTCACTTTAGACTTCCGAAATATTTGCTTCTGTTATTTTTATTACCCTACGAACAAGTATTTTTGAATATATTTTACTGTTTATTGTTTAGATTATACGCCCAACTAACACCTTTATGCAATAAGCGGTTCAAAATCTCAGCGTTATTTTTAGTTTGTAGGTTTAAAATTTCTTTTTTCTTTTTTTTTCATCGTAAAATTATAATAAATTGCTATGAATTACTTATCTTTGAGTACGTTTCTGGGTTTCCTAGTAACTGCAAATCGAAGCACAATTTTAAGAAAGTGCATTTATACAAAATTTAAAATTTTCTATTTGGCTTTTTCCCAACCGAGTATAAGTACGACCGGCCTCTTTAAAAGATACCACGAAACTGTT
>NC_046665.1:61862358-61865118 GCF_010883055.1 Belonocnema kinseyi
TTATTATGTGGAATAAAACGTAATAATTATAATTCAATAATATATTATAATAATTCCACTGTTTCATATTTTTTTGCCATGAACAACGTTTTCTCAAATCACGGCAGACCTATTTCTAAGAAGCGTAATTCGAAGAGAGCCATATTCTATTACGGTGTTTTCCGAATTTCAGAATCCCAATCAGTACCATCAACTGCATTTTATATAATTAACCAAAATACTTCAGAAAATGAATCAGAATCCGCGATACACCCGAATAAAGATTCTAACAGTTTTCATCGATTTTCTCAGCCTCGTTCATTTTGTAGTTAAAGAATCAACCAAATGAGCTGAAGAGCCATTTAATTCTTTCTGGAAAAATTTTAGTCAAACATTGTGAGGCAGCAGAGGATGAAAAAATATGTACTTCCTCGTTGCAATCTGAATTATTTTTTTTTGAAATTTGTAATTCTCAATTTTCCAACCCGTGTGGAAATAACCCCATTTGGCCCTATTAAAAGTCGGGCACTAATCGGGGGCTAGTCGGGTTATACCCAGTCGGGGACTAGACGGGCTTTTTGTTGTAAAAATTTCAGTCGGGACTTGTCGGGGGTTGGTCAGGGGCTCATTGAGCCTTTTCGTTCACTAATTTCCGTGCGGGTAATCTTCGGGCTCTGGTCGGGAGATAGTGGGACTCTGGTCGGGTTATTCTTATGTTTGAGTTTTCGGCAAGATCTTATCAAATGAGGTGATATCTAAAAAAGCGTAATGATTTTTTTTATTCTAAGACAGTGAGAGTATATTTAACAATATTTTTTAAAAATTTTCAGTCTTCAGAATAGCCTGATCTTACAATTTTTTCGTTTCCATAAGAAAAATTTTGTTAGTTCAAACACGACTTACGTATTTAAAATGTATTTTTTTCAAAGAAGTTCTCATTTATTACCCATATAATAAATTCTTTGAAAAAAGTAAATACGATTCTCCCGAAGAAAATAGTCTTCACGATGATTTCCAAAGACCGAGTATATATCGACTGCATTCTACTTTGCGAGTGTTGTTTCTTCAGATATACTTACACATAAATATAAATCACTGTAGCAAAGTAAAACACAGTTGAGATAAAAATTCTATTTTTGGAAATATTCGTTAAAACTACATTGTAAAAATTGTCGGAAATTTTCCCTACTATTTAGTGAGGAAAAATTCACATTTTTGTTGGGGAAAATCACTTTCCCTAATATCTGGGGAAATTTTTCTAAAATTTCTTATATTTCACGTAAAAATTGGGCAAACTCCCACAAATTTAAGAAACTAGGTAATACATAAAATTTCTTTCGAAATTTCCCTAAACTTAGGGTAACTTATACGAAAGTTTTGAAATATACTCAACAATTTGGAGAATTTAATCATTCCCACTAAATTTAGGGAATCGCTCCAAAATTAATGTTTAATTTGCCGCTTAGATCCGGTGAATTTTCTAAAATTGCTTGAGTGTTTCTGTATAGTCAGGAAGATATTTTGCCCTATAATATTCGATAAACTAGCACAATATTTTTAAATTTTACACAGTTTTTTGGAGATAAGATTCATAAATGTTGAAGTTATCTAAAAATTTTTTAATAAATAATTATAAAGTCAATAATTTTTTATCAAAATTAACTTTTTATAAAAACAACGATTAAAATCTAAAAAATGACGTTATTTTTTTTAGTATTTTTTTAGAAAATTGTGAATTTCTAGGAACATTTATAAATACCTTAGTATGGAATTTTAAGAAAATCCATATTGGAAAAGATACATATAAATGTAGGTGAAAAGTGCCCGCCGGAAATCACAAGACTATAAATTTGTATAGATGCTTACTTTAAAATTAATCTGAAAGGTTTGCCATATGTAAATAAAGTCTAATCCTTCAGGTAGTTGAAATTGGAAAGAGAAAAAGTTTTTGAATAATCAGTGAATAGTAGTATACTAGTAGTAAACTATTGATCACGGTACAGTTCAGATTTCGCTACCATCTCAGCGCCTCTCGCACAACAGAAATGACGCGTCGAGTGTTTAAGACAGCAGTCCACACGTAACAAAGCAGAATTACCTGGAGCAGAGACTACCATGACCAACATGGCCATTCCTTCAAAGCGAAGCTCCTCCAGAGCTGCGTTCCAGCTTGAGTTGTTTCAAAAAAATTAATATTGCACAAATTTTGGGGAATTTTATTTGCATAAATTTATGCATTTTCAAGCGTAGGATATGTTTCCCATTAAATTTTGGAAATTTGCGTCAACAAAATTTTGGGCAAAATTCCCCAGGAAATTTCTTACAGTGTAATTACTTCGGAACAATTGTCGGGTACTAGTCAGATGACCCGACTAGCCCTCGACTTTAAGTGGGGTCAACTGGTCGGGAATCAGACTAGTTCCTTATTTGAATTTCTACACGGGAATTGATATTCTATAACATAAAATACATTGTGGAATTTTGTTATTTTGTTTTTCAATAATCTACTCTTAAAATCTCTCTATTTAAATAGGGGAAACAATGTAGAATTTATTTTTTAAAAACATTAAAATAGTAGCTTTAAAACTTTTTTTGAACCCCGTAACATTGTTTTATTTTACCATTAGGGTAGACTGAAAATGCTATAATTTATCAAATCATTGCTGAACCGAACAAAAAAGTAGTGTTCAATGGCAGCGGACAGCAATACAAAATCCAAAATATAGTTAATTCAACCAGTTTTTTATCTAAAAAGGTTTTAAATCTCTCACCAATTTTAAA
>NC_046665.1:61865218-61877113 GCF_010883055.1 Belonocnema kinseyi
ACTTGATGATAATAAAAATGTGTGTTATAAATTAAATGAGCTTAGAAACTGGCTTCCCATTTTTTTTCCTGTTTTAAATTAAAAAAAAATTATTTTTTTTTGTTTCTAGCAAAATGTTCATCTTTTTGCAAATTTCAGTACGAGCATTTAACGGTGGTTGTCCAAATTTGGACGCTAGATTATATTTTTTATTTCAGGGGATTCTTCAGATTATTTGAAATTATAATAATAGAGATTGAGGAAAATCAAGCTTTTTCGAATATCTAGATATGTTGCTTATTATGTACTTTTTTCTACTATAAGATTTCACACCCGAATTCTGTAAACAATTACTATTTTTTGTCACCATATTTTACGCTTGAAACTTTACAATATAAAATTTAAAAGTTTAATATTCCACGTTGTTTAACTGCAAAGCACAATGTTCTGAATTGAATAATTTAAAGTGAAACATTTAAAAATTGAGCCACTTGAATTTTAAATCTGAATAGGAGTGCTCAGTAGCCTGAAATTTTATTTTTAATTCTTACCAGTAAATATCAACAAAATATAAAAATTTCCTAATTCTAACTAAAAATTATAAGATTTTCAACGGCAATTTCTTACATTTTTTATTAAATTTAAGAACTTTCCAAATGGATTTTTCTCAATTTCTAATCCCTCCTAGAAATAATCGATTGGGTACGATTAATAACGATTAAGAGTAGTCAAAAGTAAAATCGGTTAAATTGTTGCTAATTGTGTCAATTGTTCCCAATCGGATTGAATTGAGTAAATGCACTTGCCTGCAATACGCCATTTGCAGTTTTCGTTTGTAACACACATGACGCGCGCGTGTTTATTGGTCCGATATTAAATTTTTAGTAATTTAACAAAAGTTTGAGAACTAGAAAATATAATGTTCAGGCGGTATACCGAATAAAAAGTTAATAGTATATGGATTAACAACATGTAAAAATACTAACGTTTAACGATGTGACAGTGATATAGTATAATTATCAAGTAGGCAGTTTGATTTAGCGGGTAAATTATTGTAAAACGTCTATTTATTTCTTTGTGAATTCATATTGTTGAAATTTGTTTGTTTCACTGAATAAAAAACAGCTTGTGAATAATTAAGGCAAAGTCAAAATGCTGTCTTGAAAACTTAACCCCAAACTCGGAATAATGGATACCCAATTGAAAGCGATTGGAAACATTATAAAAGGTAGGATGGAGCCAATATTATGAAACTCAGACTAAATAAATTTTAGATAACTCATTAAATTTCAGGAAAAACTTATCCGATCCTTTTAAGTTTCTTGACATATAACAATTTTGAATTTATAAATGGGTTTGATTTAAAATTCTTGAAAATTCTAGTTTAAAATATTTAAAATATTAAATTTAGAATATTTCAAATAGTTTAGTTTGAAAATATTTTAATTTTAAAGGTTTGATATTATTAATTTTATAGTATTAGATTCATTTAGGTTTCATTAGGTTCCAAATTGAATTGAATACGTGCGGAATTCATCACAACAAATGCTTTTCCTTTCATAAGCACATACATTTTCTATATTCTCTCCTTCCTGAAACATTGTGATTAATGGCCACATATTTCTGTAATTTTGGTCAAATGTTTTATTTAATAGTCTGAAATTTTTTTATTTTTGGTATTTACATCCATTTCTCATTCTCATAATTTCATCAAATATTATGTAACCGTATGGACGTTTTTCGACATTTTAGCATATAATTTACGATTTGTTTTCAACTTTGAGATTCCATTGCTACAATTAAGAAATAATTAAGTTTGAATGTAAGCAGTTTATAAATCTGAATTTTAAAATGCTGTTTTTGAAGTCTGCATTTTTACTAATTCAAATCAAATCGAAACAAGATTAAACATGTATATTTTTCATTTTTACATATATTAATTATCATTTAAACTCAAAATCGCTGTTTAAAATGTTTTAATTAAATATTTAGAACGCTAAGTGATCACAAAACTTTCATTTTGATTGGTTTTATTTACAATGTAGTCTTAAATACTTTAAATAACAAAATTTTCAGCTTCAAAAACTTAAACTCTAATTTTTACTGACTGGTGTAAAATTGGTTTAACCAGGAAATTATTTCAAATTTTTTCTTTGGTTTTAGTGGCTACCTTGCGAATAATAGAAAAAGTTGGTTTAACGTCAATCATTAGTGGTAAAGTGGAAGACATAATCTAAGGATTACCGAATATAATATAGCCGCCATTGATGTAAATTCACTTTCAATTTAGAAAGAATTTTGTCCATCATTTTGAGTATTTATATTTCAATAACTACAAATTTATAAAGTTGAATCAATAAAAACTTTTTTTATCATAAGATGAATTTATGTGTTAATAATTCCGAATAATTAAAAATTGAAACCTCTTACTGGAAAAAAATTTTTGATCTCTAATATTAATGTTTAATTGTTTAATTTTATTCAATTAATAACAGTTTGACATTTTTAAATAATAAAATAATAGTTTAATTGCGAAAAACTAAAAAAAACTGTCTTTAAATAATCCCCTCCAGACAAAAGTGTTGCCATCACGTGGCAAATTTCAAGTATCCAATTGAAAAAAATTGGAAATGCAAAATTCTCAATCGTTGCCAATCGTTTTGGTACAATTAAGAAACACGATTCGGAATGATTGAGATATTAGTTATATTGTTTCTTATCGATCCCAATTGATTATTTCTAGAAGGATATTTCTTTGAAATTTATCATGCTAGATAGTTCCCTCATTTTAACTGAAAATTACATTTTTAACTGAATTTTCCTAAATTTACACTAAACTCTCGCTTTCAGTCTAGTGTCTGGAGTTGTTTTTAAATAGCTTTGGACTCCATTCAGGATGATAGAAACGTAATCAGTCAGGGCTGACCAGACCGTTTCCAATCGAAATGCATACTATTGCGCAATATACTCGAATGCGTAGTCGCATACGTTGGTCCTTTCTAAACGACTGTCGCAACCTCTCTTGCCCTTCTCCCCTGAGAAACTGCATCAGCCAGAATTTCTAGGAAGGCCAAAAGCGGAGTGACTCAGAGCGGGAGTTTGGTGTATTTTAAATTTACGAAACTTGTGACTGATTTTTTTCTTTAATTTATCATAATTCCAGTCCAGCTGACACCCATAACCCACTCCCAAATCGCCCAAAAGTCAACATAATCTAAAAATTGTCTAAATTTGTATCTAGCTGGTGTTTTAAAAAGAATAGTGGCCATATTTGTTCAACTAGTTAATCTAGAAGAAAATCCTGTGATAAAATTAGACAATTCATTTCCATATTAACATTATGAAACACTTACTTGTAAAATAATTGAGGTAAACCATCAAGCTCAAAATTAAAATGATCATCTTCATTTTTAAAGGTCAGAAATAATGTTTTAGAACTGAGAACTAATTTCTCAAGAATTTCTGGAACGGTAACTGCTAGATTTAATAAAAATATATACCTTATATACTGATTTGCTTGATGTGCCTTATCTGTTATTGTAGAGAGTGGAAAGACAAGAACTACAGAAGTGTTTATTCTAGATCCCACCATTTGTTCATATCTGCAAGATTTATTACCCTTACTGTCGCGCAATCTTTCAAAATTGGACTTTTATAGAAATATTATTGTACACTGTACAAGTCATATTTTTTATCTAATTTCAACGCTTATATACGCTCATAATTTAGGAAGGAAGGTATTAGACTTATGTAAATTTGAACCTATCCGCAATATTATTCGGAAATTGGTTTGAATTAACATAAAAAAATGAATCCTATTTTCTGTTGCGAAAAAAATTGTATTGAGATGAGGTTCAAGCCACAATACGTTTAACACGTATTTCCAATAAGAAGAAAGACGTCTTTATAAATTGTATTCAGAATCCTCAATATTACCTTAATCGAGTTGAAACTGAACATTTCTCTTGACAATTAACCGCAGAAGAGAAATAAAATATACTAGGACTCCAAAGGTACGAGAAGTGTGGGAATCGGGAACTTCAAAGATACGACCATGTTAGGGGCTTATATTCCTGCGACGTTTAGATTTCGAGTGATGCGCGAGAAAGCATACAAACCTACTACGCGCACGCGCACCTCAAATTTAAGGCAGGGCGCAATAGCGCGCCTGACTTTCAAGACCGCGACTTTTTCAAATGCACATGCACCGAACAGCGTGGATCTATTTAAAATAAGAAAGTGTAAACTTATAATATTACATTGATAATAAATTATCCAAAGAAACAAGCTGTTTCTTAGATTCAATTTAATATATTTCGTAAAAGTGATAATTTGGTCCAAATATTTATCTGTAATATTATTTATAGTATTTATTGATTTCAAATAGGCCTGCATTTTTCGTTACATACTGATACCTAATACATTTGGAACTTATGTACATTTAATAAATAAACATGAATTAATTCTTCTAGAATTTTGTATTATTCGCTACTCATAAAACATAATAATATTTATAATATTCTTACCCATATTTGAGGTAAAGAAGAAACTCTCTATCTCCTTTAAATGTGCTTGAAAGAGTAGTTTGAGAAATAAAAAATAAATTATCATAAATTTTAAATTTAATAAAAAAAAAGATTGTGTAATTTTTTCAATTCTATTAAACAATTTGAAGGCATTTAAAAAAATTTGTAAATAGAGCATGTCATATTCAGCAAGGTGTTGTACTTGAAACGTATTTTGCCTGAAAACGATGAAAATAAAATTATTTACAAACCAAATCAATTCTACCTTTCTTCGCTCACGTCTTTTGTCAACGCTCATCGAAAATATACTCTATACTACTAATTTCTAGATGCAAAAATTTTCTAAAAAAATCAAGAATAGTAAAGATTTATTTAAAAAACAAAACGACCTATATTGAATTAAATATAATTAAAAATTACGGCTTTCTTCTTAAATGGAAGAAAAAACTGTGAATATTCCTAAATACTTTTAGATTAAAATATATTTTTCAAACACCTGTCGAAACCCCAGCTTCTACATATTTCTAAATATATACGGGGCATTTTTTTTAAAATAACAAAATATTTTTTAACGTTAATTTTAATTCTCAAAATCAAAATTTTTTCAATTGAATAAAAAAAAGTGTTTCGATAATCAGGCAAAAATGTATAGATTTTTAGGATAAACTATTTATTCATTTATTATATTAAATTGATAGTTATCCAAATTTTCCTTTCTATCTACAATTTATGTAGTAGATAAAATATCGAATTGTTTGCCGTCTTTCACGTTCATAGAGCATGGAGAAAAATAAATAGAGATTTCGAAACGAGAAAGTTGATCTTAATCATTCGAAGGTCCATTTTAATATACCTATCATTTCTAGCTGCGCTCTAATACATAATGTACGTTTTAAATGTGTGATTATTTGTAATGAAACACCAGCAAATCATGTATGGAAATTTAGAAGCGGGGGAGTTGAAAGATCTTACATATGAAAAGTTCTTACCAAAATAAAATAATAATAAATAAATCTGATTATATTAAAAATAAGAAGAAATTTTAGCATAAATTCGATTTATTCTATAAAAAGGATGACATTTTTTAATAAAATACATGAATTTTTTATCAAGTAGTTCATTCTTTTATCAATAGGATGAAACGTAGACCAGGCAAGATTAATTTACTACCAATAAAGTACAACCAAAAATTGAACGTATACATTTTCAGTTAATTTTCCACCGAGAAGAATCATTTTCCAGCAAGAAGATGAACTTCCAATTTTAGTAAAAAACATCCGCATCAAAATAAAATAATTTTTTGAGACAAGATGAAGATTTTTAATCATAGAAGAAGAATGCTCAACCAAAAAGAACATAGATACAAAATACAAAATAGATCTTGTTGACAATTTGTCTTCTTCTGGCATGAAAAATAAACTACTTGTTTAAGATTTTTTTAATGATTCATCATATTAGTTCAAAGTTAATTTCTTTATTTAAAAAGTTAACGATTTTTTTTTAACTTCCATCTTTTTATCTGATAATGAACTTTTTTTTACTAAAAATACAGCTGTTTCCTCCTTGCTATAAAATTTTTTTTTTCGTTCAAAATTCACTTATCTTGCTCAAAACTCGTTTTTTTCAAAAATGAAATTTCAATTATTTATATAGGAAATGCATATTTTTTGTTTTAATTCAACTTTTTTTTATTAAAATATTTTGTATGGAACTAGCAACTATTTAATTTTAGTTAAAAATACATTTTTTGATCAGAGATTCATCAGTTAGGTTTAAAATTTAACTATCCTGTTGAAAATTCCCTTTCTTGTTCAAAAAATAATTATTTCGATTGAAAATGTAATAATAAAATTTCAAATTAAGAAATCTTACATTTTTCTCACTTACATTTTACACACAATTGTGACACTCTTAATTATGTGTGTCAATTTAACAATATTTTTCCTTCGAGTTTTTTAAATTGCCCAATCAGCATTGAGGAAAAGTGGCAACAATGTTTTCGAAATTTTTATGAACACCTGTTGTTTTAGAGAAGGATTGACATATTTGCACAGTTATACCACAAAATATTACAGAAAATATTGCTAAAATAATTTAGAACATCTACATTATCCATATCTATGTTAGATCTCTTGAAAGCAAGAAATGAACCTTAGAATCGAATGGAAACTTCTCTCTGTGAATTGCGGTTGAAAAATTGCGACTTTTAAAAGAAAATCGTCTAAAATTTTCATTTGTTAATAAAAATCATAAAGGTCAGTCAATCAGTTCTGAATTGCCTTTTAATGCACGTTTGACTTAGGAAACACAGATATTGAAAAAATTAAGCCCTTTGCATTCAACTGAGCAATATTGAATGGGCCTTTTTAACATTATTTTAATATCTTTACTCTACTGAGCTTGATATGTACTTTTCAGGTTAAATGCTATCTTCATAAGCTTCAGGGTAATACCCGGCAAGTTAAATTTTTTTTTTAAATGTCGCATAGCATTGCGAAAGCAAATTTTTTGATAAGTCGAACATTGTGGATTGTATGGGAGTAGAGATTTATCAAAAATATATTGTGTATAATGTTGCAAATAAATAATGGCTTGCCGTACGAGGAAATTTTACGTGAGTAGAATGTCTTATTTTATGCTCGAAATCAAAGACAATTTTACAAAAAACTCGACTTTATTTATTAGGTATAACGAGAATAAGTGCTGCAGATTGGTAGAAAATTAATTATCCAATTGACGAGATATTTGATAATTCAGTAGGAAAAAATTAATTTTTTGGTAAAAATTTATTTAGAACTTATGTGATAATTTTAGAAAGTGATAATCATGGAAATTGTGAAAAATAGAAATATTTTATAAAACTATTTGGTGGTGTAATATTTTATCTCTATTGAAACAATAAGAAGGTTATATTATGAAATTGTAAACATAATAGAGTCGTTAATAAATTTAAAAACATCGCGCCCATTGTTTGAACAAGGTTCAGAAAAAAAGAGTTGTTTATAATCTTATAAACATAATGGATCAATATGGGATCAATGTGGATCAATATATCAATTAATTATGCATATTCAGAATCCTCTTGAGTTACATTTCAATAGAGTTTTGCTTTCTACTCTCACGTCCCGCGACTTTTATAATAATAACTAATTATAAGCAATAGATTATAACTGCATGACATTTACATTCGTATATTCAATATAAAATCAACAAATTAAATGATTACACGCAATTCCAATTATTATTGTCAAAATTTTACTATAAATAAACCTGGTATTGTTAAAATAATTCGTAAAGACCAGATTTGTAAGGAACGACGTAACAGTGTAATGGTCGACCCAACTACCTACGGAACGACCCAACAGTCCAAGAAAAGCTACGCATCATCTTTTGCACAAAGAATAGGCACACGTTAATTAGAAATAAATAAATTAATTAACAAGGAAACCAGAAAAGTCAGCTAAATTTTCAATCTCATACGCACAATAAAAACAAAGTGTGAATCTAACACTAAATTCAGGGTACCATATACCTGCAATAATATATAGTGTGACAGGTATTAATTCACAAGGTATCGTTACCTTCGCACTTGGGATACGAACCGTCAGCTACTGTCAATTATTTATAAAGTTTTGCGGCAAAAATAATCGACGACTTTCGTACCCGAACTACGAGCGAGATGGAACCCCATCTTGAAATTACCTGCTACAAAATTGATCCCAGTGTTTTTACTGTGCGGTCACAATATGCTGGTACCTATAAGCAATTACACAGTGCAGTAAACGATAATATGCGATACACATAAATTTCCGCATAGCTAACACAACCAGCAGACTACACATTAATTGAAGAGCCATAAATTAATCAACAAGCCAACACTGCGAACAGACTAGATTTTCAGTCCTTCACTGTTTATGTTTCTGTCCCCCCGAAATCAGTCCAAGGCCATTTTAAGGCAAAGCCCGACACTTGACTAAAAGCGAGAGTTTGGTGTAATTTATTTCTTGTAATCGGTAGTTATCCTCATTTCAGCTTTCTAGTTATTTAAAACGGCAATTTAAAACGAGGAACCATTTTAAAATAAAATAAAGACGAAGGTAAGTTACATCTCTTGGTATGTAACACTATTTTAAAAATTTGTCGCTTATTCGAGTAGCTAAAATAAATTTTCTAATTCTGTAGTAAAACGCAACTAATTGCCAAATGGAAACAAATATATTTACTTAGACTATATGTCTGTCTTATTTTAAAAGTATTGCCTTCCGATTATCTAAACAAATTGAAGAAAAACGAGACTTTTTTATACACTCAAAATTATAATGGATCAGTGGCCTCGAAATTAATGAAAAATTTTCAGGATCTTTATGAGATACTTTTCCAGCTTGGTTGATTTTTGAAATTTTTTCATGTGTATATTTTCGTAATTATCCATAGCAAATTTCAAATGTTTAGCAAACTTTGTAAAATTATTTGCTTTGAATAAACATCGGCTTGCATAAGTATGATAATGAATTCCTGAAGAACGTTATTTTAATTTTCTCCCCATTTTCTCTTAAGCAAAAGATACTTTGAGGTTTCTCGAATTCAAAATTGGTCAAATTAAGTTGATAAAAAGTTAAATTTCACAAATTCAATCAGAGACAAGTAAGTTTGATAAAAAAAAATAGACAAAGACCTGTATATTATATAATTAAAAAAGAATATAGAAATGTAAAACATAAAAACATATAGATGTTTAATCAAATAACGCAATTGAGTAACATTATGTAGCCTGTTTCCAATTTAGAAGCATCGCCTTCTCATTGTTTAAACAAAGGTAAGAAAAAAAAGTAAATTACATTTTTCCAACTATTCTTAAAAAATTGTAATATTATTCAAAGAGACGTGGATTAATATAAAAAATATATTGCTTAACAGTCTGTGAACAAATGATGGATCGTAGTACGAGAAAATAATTCAGAGTAAAAAGTTTTACCTTGTGTCATAGATTAATGAAAAATGTCGAAAAAAATTTAATATGTTTATTAAGGGTTTTCATTTATACTAGTAGCTTTGCGCGCGCCACGGCGCGCGCCTATTTATCTTTTTATGAAAAAGAATAAATGAAAAGCCTATCTTTTCCATGTTATACATATTTAATGAATGTTACAAAATATTAGCATAAAATAATACAAGACATCAAGGGATGAGTTCTGTATCTGAAACTGTAATTAATCTTTTATAATAGCATTTTAACGAATTCTTTATTTTTAGGTAGAAAATGAACTATTTTATTCCAAATGAGCTTTTTTTTTATTAAAGATTAATTTACATCTAATATTGATGAATAGCATTTACTACGATTATGTAGCTCACGTTGATGATAATCATATTCTTTAAATAATGAACTTTGCATTTTTACAACACAATTTTGATAAATCAATTTAGTAAAACTTTTGAGCGCGCATTTTAATAATCAAACATATGTAATAAGCTTGTTGCCACTTGGTATACTCTTTCCTGCAAATCTTGGATAAGTCTCCCCAACATTAGTTCATGCGTTCAATGACATAAAAATTCAACTCTGGTTAAAAATTTAAATATTTTGTTGAAAATATTTTCATTAAAAATTCATTGAGAATTCTTTTTTTTAATGCAATTCTTTTTGGTTAAAGATTAATCTTTTTTGTTTGAAAATTTGGCCATTCAGTTTAAAATTTATATTTGTAGGTTGAAAATTTAACTATTTGGTTAAAAGTTAAACTATTCGGTGTCAAATGCAAATCTTTCATTAAAAAGCCAAATTTTTAACAAAAACGTTTACACTGAAAATGAAAAGGTTTAATTTTCAGTTTTAAAAAGTTAACGAATTTGCAATCAAATAGTTACTTTTTCATCCAAAAATATAACATTTTAACAAAATGGTTAAACTTTTAAATAAGTAGATAACTTTTCAACCAAAAACTAAAAAATATAAATATTTTGAAACAACAACAGCTGAATTGAATAAAAAAATTAATTTCAAGAAAATTTTTACATTTGTAACCAGAGATACATTTTTAACTGAAATAATGAATCTAAAACCAAGAAACAATTTTAGTCAAGACATAAAAAAATGCATCTAAATTGTTGAACATTTTCAACAAAAAATTTAAAAAAACTGTTTCCTTATAGTTTAAAAATCAAGTAATTGGTTCAAAATTCGTCTTTTTTGTAAAACATTAATCTCATTGGTTAAAAATTAATCTTTTGAACATAGAATTTTTTTACGACGAAAAAATAGTTTTCTTAAAATTTAATCTAAAAACAACCAAAATTCCTTCCTGATCTATTCAAAGACTTGAATTGCAGAATCTGTCTAATGGTAAATGGATTCGATCTCCTTTGAAATAATTTTCATAACACTTTTTTTTGTTGAAAATTAATTTTTTTAACAGAAAATTAAACTATGACATTTTTGGTGAAAAAGTAATTTTTTACATTAAATTGTAATCTTTTTATTTAAAAATCTAACTAATTGTTAAAAAATTTATGGATTTTGTTAAAAACTCATCTTTTTAGTATAAAATTAATCTTCTTTTTTGAAAAATCTTCTTGCTGATTTAGGATTCAACCATTTTTCTGACAATTCTTTTTTTTCAACATTGATTTATTGAAGTGAAAATTTAACTTTCCATTTTTGGTTAAAAACGTATTGATATTTTTAATTGCGAACTGTTTTGGTAGAGAACTCTGCTTTTTTCTAATATCATTTCTTTAAGTTGAAAATTATTCTTTTAACTAAAAATAAACTATTTAATTTTTCGTTGAATATTAAGTTCATAATTGAGGCTTCATCTGTTTCGGTTCAAAACGAACCTTTTTGATTGGAAATTCAACTATTTTCTTCAAATTTCTTTTTTTTTTAATTTCTAATAATTGAATATATTTTACTTACGGTGCTTAATAAGCTAATCCCTATGTAATTATTGCACTCGCTTTTATCTCCCTTTCTCTTGTATATTGGTACTATAATCGCTTCTTTCCAATCGTCTGGGATGTCTCTCATATCGAAACATAAATTTATCAATACGCAAACTCTATGTGGTATGTACTCGCCACCGTGTTTAAGCATTTCAGCATTAATACCGTCTACCCCGGCAGCCTTACCGTTTTTCAAGTTCTTAATTATATCCCTAACCTCAGTTACACAGACTTTTTCAATAGAGTTTTCCAACGCATCGTGTTCAACATCGCAGTTGTGGTGTCCTATAGCTTCATCTCCGAATTGTCTCCTAAAATAGTCTCTGAAAGAATCTAGTATTCCATCAGCATCATATACCATTTCCCCCCTACTATTTCTCATGTTGACAATTTCTGTACTTTTGTTTCCTTTCATTTTTTTATAAAGTAGTTTCCTGCTTCCTTCAAA
>NC_046665.1:61877213-61886717 GCF_010883055.1 Belonocnema kinseyi
CCCATGTTGCCCTATCTATGCTTTCGATTATCTTATTTTGGAAATCTATTCGCACATCCGGTTTCTGTAGGTTCTCAATTTTGATTCGCGTTTGTTTTGCTAATTGACGATAAAAAAAATTTTATCGCTGAGAGATTCTGCCAAATAATGTGTACAACCTGCCTGATTTTAAGTGAATTCTATTTTATTTCAAATACTTTGGATAATATTGTTATTGCATTGAAAATTAATTAAGTTGAAAATTCTATTATTTGTTTAAAACAATTTTTTTTAATAGAAAATTAATCTTTGTGTTTGAAATATCATCTCTTTTAATTAAAATTTGAAATAATCTGTAAAAAATTTCATTTTTTTGATCGATTATTAACTTTTATAAACTACAAACTGAATTAATATATTTTTGTTTAAAATTTGATATCTTTTTGTTGAAACTTCATCCTTTTAGTTAAAAATTATTTTATGGGTGAAAAATTAATCTGTTTTTTATTATTCTTCACATAAATGCCCAAATTCGACTTTTTTGTCTCAGATCGGAAAAAAAACGTCTTGCGTAATTTACTATAAAAGAATTTTAATCGCTGAGAGATTCTGCTAAATAATGTGTAGAACCTGCCTGGTTATGAGAAAATTCTATTTTATTTTAAATTCTTTTTATAATATTGTTCTTGCATTGAAAATTAATTTAGTGGATAATTCTATTATTTGTTTTTAGAAAATTTTGTTTAATTACAAATTAATCGTTGTGATTAAAAATTCATCTTTTTTGTTAAAACTTTTACTATTTGGTGTCAAGTTCATCTGTTTTAATTAAAACTTCATCTTTTATGTTAAAAATTATTTTATGGGTGAAAAATTATTTTATGGGTGAAAAATTAATCTGTTTTTATTATTCTTAATATGAATGCCCAAATTCGATTTTTTTGTCTCAGATCGGAGAAAAACATCTTGCATAATTTACTATAAAAGAATTTTAATCGCTGAGAGATTCTGCTAAATAATGTGTAGAACCTGCCTGGTTATAAATAAATTCTATTTTTTTAAAATTCTTTTTATAATATTGTTCTTGCATTTAAAATTAATTTAGTTGATAATTCTATTATTTGTTTTTAGAAAATTTTGTTTAATTACAAATTAATTGTTGTGATTAAAAATTCATCTTTTTTGTTAAAACTTTTACTATTTGGTGTCAAGTTCATCTGTTTTAATTAAAACTTCATCTTTTTTGTTAAAAATTATTTTATGGGTGAAAAATTAATCTGTTTTTATTATTCTTAATATAGATGCCCAAATTCGATTTTTTTTGTCTCAGATCTGAGAAAAACGTCTTGCATAATTTACTATAAAAGAATTTTAATCGCTGAGAGATTCTGCTAAATAATGTGTGGAACCTGCCTGGTTATAAATAAATTCTATTTTTTTAAAAATTCTTTTTATAATATTTTTCTTGCATTGAAAATTAATGTAGTTGATAATTCTATTATATGTTTTTAGAAAATTTTGTTTAATTACAAATTAATCGTTGTGATTAAAAATTCATTTTTTTTGTCAAAACTTTTACTATTTGGTGTCAAGTCCGTCTGTTTTGATTAAAGTTTTTAATAACCTGTAGAAAATTTCATTTTCTGGATTGAATATTAACTTTTATAAATTAAAAACTGAATTATTCTATTTTTGTTTAAAATTTGATCTTTTTAATTGAAACTTCATCTTTTTTGTTAAAAATTATTTTATGGTTAAAGAATTAATCTGTTTTTTATTACTCTTAACATAGATGTCCAAATTCCATTTTTTGGTCTTATATCAGAAAAAACGTCTTGCATAATTTACTATAAAAAAATGTTAATCGCTGAAAGATTCTACTATATAATGTGTCGAACCTGCCTGAATTTAAGTGAATTCTATCTTATTTTGAATACTTTATATATTATTGTACTTGGATTGAAAGTTATTTTAGTTGAACATTCTATAATTTGTTAAAAAGATTTTTTTTTTAAAGAAAATTAATCTTTGTGATAGAAATTTCATCTTTTTTATTCAAACTTTTACTATTTGCTGTCAAATTCGCCTGTTTTGGTTAAAATGTCAAATAACCTGTAGAAACTTTCATTTTTTTATTGAATATTAAGTTTTGTATACTAAAAACTGAATTCTTCTATTTTTGTTTAAAATTTGATATTTTTTATTGAAACTTGATTTTTTTAGCTAAAAATGGAATCATTTGTTTGAAAATTCCCGTGTTTTGTTGAAAATTTGTCATTTTTATTAGAAATATAAATATGAAAACCCGATACATCCATAAACCTGAAAATAATTAATTTAATCCCTCATTTCTTAAGCCATATATTGTTTAAAAGCACATAAAACTTTGGAAGCCTATACATTTTATACAGCTGTTTTGTTGTAAAGGTCAAGTGCAAAGAGTTTAATGGTACTTTTCTGACATTAAGTAAAGTTAGTGTAACATTGGTGTATTTTTAGTTAGAAGTTAATGTTTTAGTAATTATTTGCATTCAGTATTAACATTAAGTATTATTCCTGTGATGAATGAAATCTGTTATAAAATTTCATTGCTGATAAAAAATACGGTAGCAATTTATTGAGATTTTGAGGGTGATATTACATTTTGCAATTCAAGAGTGAACTGCTCGCAGTAAACAAATTTATCAAAAAGACGTAAGATGGAAACATAAAAAGCTATTTTTTATTTTAATCCTAATTAAAATAGTTTCTGTTTTTTCACCAAACATTTTATAAATTTGAATGAAATCTTTGTGTAATTTGTAAGAAAAATTTCAGTAAAGCTTAACTTTCTTAACGTTTTTGTAGTACATTTTCGTAACCTTTCATAGCAAAAAATAATATTTGATAAATTTTTGTTAACATATACGGAAGATTTACATTAAATGGCCAAAAAATATCTAAATCTGCGTCTAGCAGTTCGCTTTTGTATTCTAAAATTAATTCCTAACCTCAAAATTGCAAAAGTTGTTATCGCATTTTCCACCAGCAATGGACTTTAATAACAAGATCCATGCTTCATAGAAATATTACTTAATGTTAATGTGTATATTAATAACAAATAATAGATTAATAATTAACTTATAATTAAAAACATACTAACCCTAGCGATAGAAATCTCAGAGTATATGCTTAAGATTCTCAAGGCTCTGAGAAGCTCGGAGAAATTCTCCGCAGCCACTCAGGTAGATATATTTAATGGTCCAGATAGCTCGTTCAAATGCTTTGAAAGCTTTAAAATGTTCTTTCCGAACTTGAAATAAAAATACGATCATAAATAACAAGCAGAGAGACTTAAATTGAAATAAGAATTCGATCATAACTAACAAGCAGATGTCCTGTATTGCGATTGCAGTGGTACGGGTGGAAAGGTGGTGGTAAATGAGAAGCGTTGATTGATATTATCGACCTCGAAAATGTTGAAAAATCGTTTTTTAAAATAAAAAATTAATCTTCTTGGTCGAAAATTCATCTTTTCCCTTGAAAATTTAACTATTTTGTTGAAAATTTATTTTTTTTCTTGTTCAATTCAATCTTTGAACACAGTTCTTGTCTGGAAATTGAACTATTCCATTTTTGGTTCAAATTTTATCCTGTACATTGTATTAGTTAAAACACCAATTATTTGATAGAAAATTAATTTATTTGTTTTCGATTATGATTTTTTTTAATGGAAAAAATTTTTACATCAAATTTTTTTAATTGAATTTAAGGTATTGAAAATTGAAACATAATTGATTTTACAAGATGATTCTGAATCCGTTTTTTGTAATGTTAGGAAAAAATGTAATTATTAAAATATGTCAATTTTCAACCCAAAAGTTTACTTTTTAACAAAATTAATTATATTTTCTATCAAATAATTGGTGTTTTAACTGTTTATGTTTATATTATATATATTATATATGGTTTTTATGTCTTGCAGGGTTTTTCCACCGAGTCAATATATTTATTTATATATATGGCTCAAAATTGTTGTTTTCCTTTTATTACATAACCTTCCTTCCAATTTAGGAATTTAAGTTTTCGAAGTTTGTAGTTTACCAGTGGATCAATTGCCGGTTCTCTACTCTACTTGAATAATTTTTTGACAATACATGTAAAAATTTATGTACTCACAACATTGCCAAAACTTTTTTCTTCGCGAAATTGGTAAAACACATTTCGAAGTTTTATTTCTTTTTTCCTAATAGGTGTAATTAAGATTTTTAAAATTCTAATTTCATAGTAATAATAGTTACATGATATAAATTTTAAAAACTTAACCAGTGCCCAAGAAAATATATATTTTTATAAAGATTTTTCCTTATATTTTACAAACTAAATAATTACTACATCTGTTTAAGAAAACGATCAGGTGCGTTGTCAAGAAATTATCCACATATTTCTTCAAAGTGTTTTTCTTTTAAAATATTGATATAAATATTTATAGATAGGTCACACAGATAGATGTATAATAAAAATATTTACCCTTTTATTTTTAGTTTAAACAATATCACACACTAAAGAAAAACTTAGACAATTTTTTTATAATTCACTTTATCATTTTATTAGTTATTAAAATTCAAATATTCACAACATTGTCCAAACCTCGTTTGATTAAAAATTCAATTATTTGGTTGAAAAATTATTTCTTTTGTTGAAAAAGGTAACTATTTTGTAAAAAAGTCCTATTTTCTATCAAAAGTTCAACTACTTTGTTGAAATTTATTTAGTTTTTTATTAGAAGGTTCATCTCTTTCGTTGAAAATTTAACTATTCTGATGAAAATATGTTGTATGTGTTGTAGAAAATACATTTTTGAAGCTGTCAATCAATCTATACCATTTTCGGTTAGAAAAACCATGTATTTTGTTAAAAAATCGGCTTTCTTTGTAGAAATTAAATTGGTTTATGGAAAATTTATACTTTTTGGTTAAAAATGAAATTTTTCGGTTGAAATGTCAACTGTAAATTTTTTTTTTTGCAAAAATTCAACTATTTGTCTTCAAATTAACTTTTTTGTTAAAAATTTTACTGTTTTGTAAAAAATGCATCTTTTAGGCGTTAAAAGTCAATTTTTCGTAAAAAATGCAATTGTTTGGTTGAAATATCAACTGTACATCTTCTTGGGTTTAAGAGTCGATTATTGCACTAAGAGTTGAACTACTTTGTAAAAAAATAGCTTTTTTTCAAGACGGTTTTTTAATTAAGGTTGAAAATTTAACTATTTGGTTGAAAGTTTACTCTTTGATTGAAAACTCATATATTTTGCTTAAAGAATTCACTTCTTTGTAGATAATTCGTCTTTTTGACTTTAAAATTAAATAATTTCGATGAAAATTCATATATTTTGTTTAAAATTTGTCCTTTTTTGTAGATCATTAATTTCCTTGGTCGAAAATTCACCTTATTGGTTGACAATTTAACAACTTTGTTGAAAACTAATTTTTTCTGTTAAAAATTATTTTTCTTTATCTGAAAATGTAACTATTCTAGGATTGATTAAAAATTAATCGTATTTATGTGAAAATTCAACTATTCCATTTTTAGTTGAAACTTTATCCTGTGCATTGTATTAGTTAAAATACCACTTATTTGATAGTAAATTAATTTCTTTTGTTAAAAAGTAAACTTTTGGGTTCAAAATTGATATATTTTGTTAATAAGATTTTTTCCTAACATTAAAGAAACTGCAGAATTAAAAAATTGCTTTAAAATCGTCCTGATTCTTTTTTTTAATTTTTTAAATCTTTTTAAATACTCACATAAAATTAATTTTTCAAAATAAAAAATCATTTTCAATTTTCTTAGCTATCACAACAATTTTTTTTATTCTTTTTAAATATTTTACAATTTTCACAAAGCTTAGTTTTTTTTTAAATCTGCAAAAATCTACATCGTGTTTCAAATTTTTTTAGACTGAAATAATGTTTGAAGTCATAACTGAAAATAATTTGAAAAAATTAATTAGCTAATTCTTCAATTTTCAACGGATTCAGAATCATCTTTTAAAATTAATTATTTTTTAATTTCTAATACCTTAAATTCATTTTAAAAAATTTTATTAAAAAATTCTTTCAATTAAAAAAAATGATGATTGAAAACAAATAAATTAATTTTCTATCAAATAATTGGTGTTTGAACTAATACAATGTACATGATTAAGTTTCAACCAAAAATGGAATAGTTCAATTTCCAGATAAAAACTGTGATAAGAAATAAAATTTAACAAGAAAAAAACGAATTTTCAACAAAATGGTTAAATTCTCAAGGGAAAAGGTGAATTTTCGACCAAGAAGATTAATTTTTTATTTTAAAAAACGATTTTTCAACTTAACCAATATATACGATTAATTTTTAATCACTCCTATAATAGTTACATTTTCAGATAAAGATAAACAATTTTCAACTGGAAAAATGAATTTTCAACAAAGTTGTTAAATTGTCAACCAATTAGATGAATTCGTGATAAAGAAAATAAATGATCTACAAAAAAAAAGACAAATTTGAAACAAAATACATGAATTTTCAACGAAATTATTTAATTTTAAAGTCAAGAAGATAAATTATCTACAAAAAGTTGAATTTTTTTAACGACACATATGAGTTTTCAATCAAATAGTTAAGGGCATGTAATACTTCGTCGTGTGGTCAATCGGGTACAGTTCCCCTGGATTTTTTTCCACAAAAATGAAAATTTTTTAAAACTGAATTCTGAGATGCTATAAAATATCATAATATATCACACGAAATAAACTTTTTTATTGCCTGCAAACAAGGTTAGTTCCGGGAGATTATTTACTATGTTTATTCGTAAGTCCAAAGTTTTCGGCCAAAAAAATTTTGTAGTTTGGAAGTAACGCTCGGGAGAATTGTAACACACATAACCTCGAAATATACACACATTGTTAGCAAAATCGACATTTTTTTGAAAAAAAAACACAAAAAAAGTTTGCGGGGACGTCCGTTAGCATGTTCGCTATCATTTCCCAGATTTTGAAGACAAAATATTTCTTATCCTAGGGAAAAAGCCGGGGGAATCTAACACTAAAAACATCGATCCTGATTTCTAAGCGCTATGCAAATTAATCACATTTTTCTAAATTAAAATTTTTTGAATTAACCCACAAAAAAGTATGTGGGGACGTCCGATAGCATATTGGCTATCATTTTCCAAATTTTTAAGACAAAATATTTATTATTCTAGAAAAAAAGCCGGGGGTACTTGAAACTGGTAAAATCGACAATTTTCTAAGTATCACATGCCCTTAAATTTTCAATCAAACAGTTAAATTTTTAAAATTTTCATTTGCAAAAATATATTTTCAACGAAAGAGATGAACCTTTAAATAACAAAATAAATAAATTCTAACAAAGTAGTTCAACTTTTGATAGAATTGGATAGGACTAAAGATAGGACTTTTTTACAAAATAGTTACATTTTCAACAAAATAATTAATTTTTCAACCAACCCCGGTAACAAGCGTTGAATTCAGAAAAATTAAGAATTTGTATTCCTATGAATACGCGATTTTCCCTCCGACTAAGAATCCCCCAACGGGAACAGAAAAAGTGCAAATCCTATTACTCTCAATCGACTTAGTAAAATTTAATGAAAGCATTTATTTAACCTATTTTTCATTATTAAATCTTTTTATAACTTATAAATTTGAAAAATATTCAAATTTATATTTATTTATATTTTAATAATTTATTTAAACGTCTTGAAATATGCTACAAAGAAGACTATGTAAATGTGTGAATTTAAATAATTTTAACTCTAGAGAGGTAGAGTTTAATTGGTGAGAATTAAAATTTCACAATTTACATTCCGCATGAAGGAATTAAAACAATTTATTACAGATATTTTGTGAACTTATTAGAAGGAATTAAATAAAATCAAAATATGACCACTTCTGAGGAATAAAAAATATCTCTGTGAGGTGCGTTACCCGTACAATTAGAAGGAATTAAATATATTGACAACACGTTCTCTTTGGGAGAAAACTGTGTGGCGGTGGCTATGGAAATAGAAGTTCATAAGTTTAGCAGGTATCTTATTCTTATTGTGGCATTTTAGACAGATGGTAAAATCAATTTAAAAAAATCATAATCGCAAACAAATAAATTAATTATATATTTTATACTTTAAATAACGTAACCTCAAAATATACACATATAAAGAGGAGCACGAAGTATTCAATTCATGAGAATCGCCAGCATCAAAATCTGGAAATATTAAAATCACAATATGTTGATTTTATTTCCAAGCAATTAGAGATATAAATAGAACCGCGGAAGTGTTCCGACCGGCGATCGTGCAACTTCGAGTTTTCAAATACAGAAGAGGAGAAATGGGTTGCGTGCGCAACCCAGTCAGTTATATCGTCTCCTACTATATTCACACGGACATAGATCTGTGATAGCATCAGAGTGTACCTCGTTCAAATCTGGGATCACAGATCCTAAATTTGGGAGCAGGGTTGAGTTCGCGGGAGGAGGAAAATTCCATGAGTGGGGAGAGCCGCCATCTTACGATGTGCCACTGGATCATGCGGACGTGCGTCTTTCGCGACAAATTGTGCAAGAAAATGTCCATATGCATTCCCAACTGTTTCCAATCGGGTACTTGGAATTTGCCACGTGATGGCAGCACTTTTGTTTGGCGGGAATCATTTAAAGACAGTTATTTCTTTTTTTGGAATAATATAAATTTGAAATAGTATATATTATGAAAAAAAGTAAATAAACAATTTGTAAATAATTCTTACCAGGTGAAAGAGGTGTTACGAAAAAATGAGGTAATATTATTTCATGTTAAAAATATAAAATCAGATACACGAAAAACATAAAAAAAGTTGATTTTGTAATAGGGTGCCTTTTAACGGAGGCCTGTTTTGTATTAATCGTGAAATTAATATTTTTCATAGGATTCATTTCTAGCTACTTTGTTGGTTTATGGCAAATTTGATTAGTTTATAACCAAGACAAAAACTCGATGTGTCAAATTAATTCAACGATTAATTTAAAAAAGGTCTCCGTGAAAAGGTACCCTTAGTCGGCATGCTCCTGAACAAGTCAGGCTACCCTGACCGGGCTGACCAGCGACCTACTTTCTGGACAGGTACCTGCGATCTTGGGCAGACCATCCTTTTTTCATGGGTCCTTTGTTGAAAAATGGGAACAAATTTGAGATTAAAAAATTCTTGATTTTGCAATCAGTGATTTGAAAGTAATATATTTGGAATCTGCGTATTTTTTCGATTCCAAAGACATGTAATTTGTCTGAAAAGTTCAAAATTTGAGAAGTATTTAGTATTAAATTGAATATTAAGCTGAACTTTCTTGATATTAAACTCCGTCAAATATTCAACTTGTTTAGGCAACTGACATAGCATTGGAATGCAGTGATCCCAGATCTGAAACGAGATGCGGTCCAATACTATGACAGGGCTATGTCCGTGTGAATATAGTAGGAGACGCTGTAAATGACTGAGTTGCGCG
>NC_046665.1:61886817-61899576 GCF_010883055.1 Belonocnema kinseyi
CGCGCAACTCAGTCATTTACAGCGTCTCCTACTATATTCACACGGACATAGCCCTGTCATAGTATTGGACCGCATCTCGTTTCAGATCTGGGATCACTGTTGGAATGGACAAAATTCGTAGATGCTGATTATGCTATTTTCAAATCGCTAGCTGAAAAATTATAAGTTTTTAAAATTATTTACTTTGATATGCCTGTAGACAAAAGACCCCTCCTGGAGTAAGGTCACTCACACTGAGGTCCATGAATATACCGAAAAGTAGTAGCAAAAATTAAGTAGGGGCTGGCCTGACCATACCTGAACACTGGGCAAAAAGTTTGCCGACCACTGCCTTAGTGCAGTGGTCGGCAAACTTTTTGCTACATTTTCAGGTATGGTTAGGCTCCTCCACCCGACTTAATTTTTTTCTACTACTTTTCGGTCCATTCATGTACCTTCGTGTGAGTGAGCTTACTCCAAGAAGGGTTAATTGTCCACAGGCATGTCAAAGAAAGAAAATTTTTCAACTTTAATTTTTCAACTAGCGATTTGAAAATAGCATTATCATCATCTACGGATTTTCCCAATTCCAATGATATATAACTTGCCTTGAAAAGTTGAAAATTTGACGGAGTTTAATATCAAGAAACATCAGCTTAATTAAGTCAATTTAATACTAAATACGTCTTAAGTTTTCAACATTCTTAGATAAATTACGTGTCTTTGGAATCGGGAAAAATACATAGATTCCCAATATCTTTTATGTCACCCAGGGCAAGCCGCACTGCCCTGGGCAAGAGCGTGCCGAACACTGCCTTAGTGAATCAAAATTGTTATTTTTTAATATGCGCTCTTAAATTGTTTGTTTTAGTGAAGATTTTATACGTGGTTATAAGTTTTTAAATCGTTTAAGATTCAGAAAGTAAGCGAATAATTTAGAAACGTGAAACTTCAGAAAAGTGATAAAGTATTGTTTTATTATTTAGAAACACCAGACTCTTATTAATTGAATAAATTTAAACAATTAAAAAATAATATTAGAGATAAAATCTTTTTTGTCAGTAAGAGGTCTCAATTTTTTATTCTCCGTAATTATTAATACATAAATTTATCTTGTGATAAAAAAGTTTTTATTCATTCAACTTTCGAAATTTTTAGTTTACTGAAATCTAAGTACTCAAAATGATGGACAAAATTCTTTCTAAACTAAAAAGTAAATTTACATCAATCTCGGTGATGTTATACTTGGTAATCCTTAGAGTATGTATCACTTATTTTTTATCACTAATGATTGACGTAAAAACAAATTTTTCTATTATTCGCAAGGTAGCCACTAAAATCAAAGAAAAAATTTGGAGTCATCTCCTGGTTTAAAAAAAATTTACACCAGTCCATAAAATCCAAATTTTAAGTTTTTAAATCTGAATATTTACTTATTTAAAGTATTTAAGATTAAAATGCAAATTAACCCAATCGAAGTGGAATTTTTCTGATCACTGAGCGTTCTAAATATTTAATTAAAACATTTAAAACAGCAATTTCGAGTTCGAACGTTCAGTAATATATGTAAAAATTAAAGCCTTCTAGAGGCTTTTTATGAATAAAGCATTTGAAATTGTACAGTTTGGATTCAGAAGCCTTTAACTTTGTTTCATTTAAAACCTGCCATGTAAAATTTAAGTATGAAAAAGGTATATTCTTAATCTTGATTCGATTTGATTTGAAAAAGTGAAAATGCAGACTTCAAAAATAGCATTTTGAAATTCAGGCTTTCAAACTACTTACGTTTAAACTTAATAAATAATATATTAATTTTAGGATTTCAAACTCCGCTTCAAAAATTTTTTAAATTTAAAATTAAACTTTTATTCTTTGATATGTTAAATGTCAAAAATGACAAATGGATATAAAGATCAAAAATAAACATTTTTTCAGACTATTAAATAAAAAATTTGACCAAAATTATAGAAATGTGTGGCCATTAATCACAATGTTTCAGGAAGGAGAGAATATAAAAAAGTCTGTGCTCATGAAGGAAAACCACCAATTGCCATGAGTTCCGCACGTATTCAATTCCATTTTAAAGCTAATGAAACAATAATGAATCTAGCAGTATAAAATTTATAATTTCAAACCTTTCAAAATTAAATATTTTACGATTAGGCATTGCAAACCAAATTATTTGAAATATTCAAAATTTAATATTTTAAGTATTAAAAACTAGAAGTTTTCAAGAATTTTAAATCAAACTTATTTATAATTTAAAAATTTTTATATTTCAATAACCTCAAGATGATTAGATAGGTTTTTTTACTAAAAATTTAAAGAGTTATCTAAAATTTATTTAGTCTGAGTTTCAAAATATTGGCTCCAGCCTACCTCCTATAATGTTTCCAATCGTTTTCAATTGAGTATCCGTTATCCTGTGTTAGAGGTTAAATTTTCATTACAGCATGTTGGTTTTGCCTTAATTATTTACAAGCGGTTTTTTACTCTCTCAAACAAACAAATTTCAACAATATGCATTTACAAAGAAGTAAATAGACATTTTACAATAATATACCCGCTAAATCAAACTACCTACTTGATAATCATACTCTATCACTGTCACATCGTTAAACGGTATGATTTTTACATGTTGTTAACTCATATACTTTTGACTTTTCATTCGGTATATCGCCTAAACATTCTATTTTTTTGTACTTAAAACTTTAGTTCAATTACTAAACATTTAATATCTAACCAATAAACACTCAATTCAATACGATTGGGAACAATTGACACAATTAGAAACAATTTAAAACGATTTAAATTTTGATTACTCTTAATCGTTATCAATCGTATCCAATGGATTATTTCTAGGAGGGAAGCATTTAAAAATTGAATGCAAATGTTGCATGTAAATCAGAGTGTATAAAACTTAATATTTTGAATTTGAAAGTTCTTGAAATTGAAGAATTTTAAGCCGGGATCTCTTAAAATTGAAAAAGTTTAAACCAAAATGTTATAAAATTGGCAATTTCCTTGGAAAGGAAACTGTTTCATTTTTAATTTTAACCGTTAAAAATTTGAAAATTTTAGTTCGGAGAAAAGAGCTTTCAAGTTTGTAATTAAATTGTGCAGAAAGAAATGATTATTTAACTTTAAAATTGATTATACAATTATTCTAAGATCAAGAAATAACCTCAAAGTTATAAATCACTATTTTTTCAAAACCTACTTGAGAATGAGACAAAATGGCTTTACATTCGGCTAATTCAATATAGAATTTTGAGAGCTTTCAACCTTTTGAAGCGGAATTTTTAGCTCTAACAAAATTAAAATTAAGAAAACTTAATCAGTCATGAAAAAAGAGGTCGTCTTACATTATTCGGGGTTTGTTCTCTAAATTTATGAACTCTTAGTAAGACTTTAGAGGTCTGGAAGAAATTCCATCGTATTTTATATGAGGGAGGGGGGATTGGAAATTTCAGAGAAACATCTTACATAATGTGTTTATTGATTTATTATAATTTCGTGAATTTATGATTATTACATTAAATATTGAGACTAATATTATTAGGTAAATTATAAGTAATGTTAATGTAATGTAAATTTACTACAGTAATTATCTACTAAAAAAGGCATTAGACTAGACTGACAAGAATAGTTTGAAGTAAAATCTGTTTAACTTTTGGGTTTTAGTGATTCGAAGACTTGAAAATGTTTTAAGTAAGAAATAATTTTGAGTTTTGACGACTGTGAGAGTGGTTAAAAGATCTCAGGGCCATGAAATCTTACTAATTCGTGCATTACAACTCCAAACACTGGTCGTTCAACAATTTAATTTTAGGCCTGATGAATAACAATTTAGTAGTAATACCTGGGCTGAAAAGAAGTCCGAAGTTTTTTTCAAAGAACCCAGATAGGAAGTGGATGATTATGTTGTAACTGTTCTAGCACTCCTCCTAGAATTCTATCATCTGGAAGACGCACGTGAACGGTCGCAAGACGGTATATAAATGGAGACTGACCCGTAGTAGCAAGAACAGCTTTGAAAATACCGAAATCACATCTTATATAAGCGCTGGATTCCGCAACAGTTTCACCTCTGTTGACAGGTGTTAGTTCTGCATCCAAAGATTGCCAGGCACCCGGCCACAGAGGCACCCTTACATAAACGTTCCGTTCTCCTGAACGTCTATCCTGTCGCACAACCATCCACAGCGGAGGACTATCTATGATTAAAGTCCCATTCGAAACTTGTCGGCCAAAACCTTGCAGTCCGACAAAAATTTCGCAGTGTGGATTATATTCAAAATTTCGAAAATATTGAATTTCTGTAGTTGTTCTATTCGCTGTATCTATTTTTGTAAAGAAAAACACAGATTTCTAAATTTTTTTTTATACTGGGAAGATGTAAGTTAAAAAAATGATTTTTTAAATTGTTCGCACCCTTGGTTACTTTATTCATTGAGGATTCGAACGCCATCTATAACTAAACGATTCAACCAAATGAGTTACCGTGCCGTTTAATTATTTCTGAAAAAATTTCAGCTAAATATTGCGAGGCAGCATGTAAAATATTTGTGTGCTTTCTCGTTGCAGTCTTAATTATTCATCTTAGAAATTTTTAATCGTCAATTTTTCAATTGATATTCTATAATATAAAATAGATTCCGATATTTTTCAATAAATATTTTTTTTTTCAATTACCTTTTCTTAAAAGATCTCAACCTAAAGAGGGATAACAATGATTATATTTATGAAAAACACATCAAAGTACTAGTTTTAAAACTTTTTTAACCTCGTAACCTCGTCTTATTTTACTATTAGGGTAGAGCAAAAATGCTACAATTTATCGAATCATTGTTAAACCGAACAAAAAATTAGTGTTTAATGGCACGAAACATCAATATAGCAATAGTTCTGAAAATCGTCCAAAAAGGAAAAATTGACGATTATCATAGGCGTCAAAAACTTTAACCATTTTTATACTATAATAATAAATAAAGATATTGAGAAGATTAAAGCTTTTTCGAATATCTTGTTATGTTGCTTATCATGGACTTTTTTCTTCAATGATATGTCGAAACTGAATTCTGTAAACAGTTCCTCTTTGTTGCTATAATTTTTTTTTGCGTTCAAAACTTCATAATGTTCAGTTAGAATCGTAGGAATATAAAGAATTTTGGAGCAAACTCGTCCAATATGAAATTATCTTATATGAGGTGAAGATGAAATATATAGTAACTTTTAAAGTAACTATTAAAAAGTAATAGTAAATATAATAAGTATTTCATTTTTATATATAAATATTTCATAAATAAATAATTTGTAGCACACAAAGTTAAATAATTCAAATATTGAATATTCCACGTTATTTAGCCGGAAAGCCAAATGTCCTAACTTAAATAATTTGAAGACGAAGGTTCAAAATGGAAAATTTCTAAATTTTAATAAAAATTATGAAACTTTTAAATGAACTTTCTTTAACTTCTCATAACTTTTCGAAATTTATCATGTCACGAAACATTTAACAGCCTTAATCTTTCGAATTAACCTAATAGTTGTAAGCCGATTTCAATTCCTATGAGAGAGCATTATCTCGAAATTGTCTAAAATTTGTTATTACTTTCATCAGATCTTGATTAATTTTTTTAGAAATTTTCTTAATCGTAACTCAAAATCACGAGATTTTTACCTGTATTTTCCTAAATTCATTTCGAATTTACGAAACTTGAGAGTCCATTTTTTTTGAAATTTATCATAATTCCGGTCCACCTGATACCCATAATCCATTTCCAAAATCCCCCAAGTAAACATAATCTAAAAATTGTCTAAATTTGTAATTCGCTGATTTTTCAAAAGGTAAACTAGCCCTGTTTATTCAACTGGTTAATCTTATGAAAAATCCCGAGATTATAGCCATTTGATTAATTGCCATATCAAAATTATAATACACTTACTTGATAAATTGAAGTAAACCATCAAGTTGAAAATAAGGATGATTATCTTCATTTGTTAAAAGTCCGAAAAAAAATTCCAGAATTGAGAACTAATTGTGGACCAATTTCTTGAACGATAACATCTATATTTTTGAAGTATATTTACCTCATATACTAAGTTGCTTTATGTACTTTATCTCTTTTTGATGAGAGTGGAAAAGCGAAGATTGCATAACTGTTTATTTTAGATCCTACCCTTTTTCCGTATTTGCAAGATTTATTACCCTTCCCGCCTCTCAGTGTTTCAGAACCGTTTTTTTAGTAAATATCACTGTACACTGTGCAAGTCATATCTTGTATCTAATTTACACGCCTTTATATAACTCTTATCATTTATGACGAAAGATATTAGATTTTTGGAAATTTGGATCTACCCACCATATCACTCGGCAATTTCTTTCAATCCACAACAAATTTAATAATTTTTTGTTTCGAAACAATGCAATTTAGAGGTGGGCCAAGCCCCATGACGTTTAACATGTATTTCTCATAAGAAAAAAGAAGTTTTTGTAAATTTTATTCGCAATCCTTAATATTTCCTGAATCGAGTTGAAACTCAAGAGCTATATTCCAAATTAATCATAGAATACGACTAAAATATTATTTTTTAAATATTTTCCCATAAGTTTGTTTTATAAGGTCCTCAAAAACCTCATAAGTGAAAAAATGGTTTCTGCGAGCTTTTGGCGCTAATTATGATTGTTTTTTTTTTAAATGAAATTTGCTTTTACAAGGAAAAAAATTAATTAATTTTTCCTGAATTATTTGTCTAACCGGGGATAAGAGGAAACCTTGAACAAATTTGATAAATTTGTTATAACTTTCACGATTTGATGTAAAACAAATTTGGAAGAACTTTACAGGAGTTCTGTAAACTTTATATGGAACAGCGATTTAAAAATCTCAATAAAATACATGGTGAAATGCATAAAAAAATGTTGAAAGCTTTCGTAGAAATTACATTTGAGGTATTGCTAGTTTTTGAACTACTTCAATATAAGATCTATAGACCCCAGTTCTATAAAATGTAGCTGCGCAGTCCCTACGGAGCGCAGGTAGCAAAACTCTTCACGTCCCTCGCCTTCTGGCCAAAACGTTTAACGTTTAACGATTTAATATTACAATTCATAATATGATTTGGTACTGAAACAAAAGTATTGTCATTGTCTTGTTTTTATAATAAAAAAATTATGGCATCTTTTGAAGAAAGATTGTGATTGAACATTTTATTGCTACTTGTGCCATTTTCCAAAAATTCAATTTTTTATTATTATTTTTATTTTCTACGATTGAAAGAAATTTTAGTCGTCCTTTTTAAAAATTATAAAAAAGAATTTTTGTATCGTATTTTAGTGAATTTCTTGTGTGCCTTTTGTCGTTTTTTCAAAAAGTTAATTTTGTTATTTTAAATGTTGTTATTTACAAATATTTGTGGCAGCTGATCCAGTGGCTACAGCTTGGCTACACAAGGCTGTGGTCGAGAAAAGGCCTTGGGAAGGCGTATCTCTTAAGGTTGGTGGAGATGAGTTGCACCAGAGGATGGTTAAGCTACGACGTGGTTCCCAGGTAAACTGGCAGACCCGTCTGTGGTCCTCCGTCGGGTGGAGGGGTTCAACCCGTCACTTAAGACAGCGTCCTGGCGGATCGTTCGGGATGATACGCCTCAGGGATAATACATAGCTAAAGGAATCAAACATCTCCTAGTTGTTCAAATTTCTGAGTCACATATGAGGGATTTTGCCATCAGCTCAACTTTAAAGTTACCATCCAGGGGCAGGCGGAGCCTGTCGATGGACAGGAAGACCTGGATCAGGCCTAAATGACTGCTCCCTATCTAACCATCACCCAAATTAACTTGCATCACAGCAAAGGCGTTTTTGCAGTTTTGCAGAGGGGCATGGCTGTGAGGCACAAATGCTAGTCATGGGACCGGCTTACTTTCCATATGACAGCGATACCAGTCTACTAGTGGAGGTACGTACAGTGGTGGAATACTGCAAAGTAAGGGGTCTTCCTCTTCTGTTGGAGTGCAAGGCAAACTCCTACCATACTTTGTGGGGCAGCACGTACATTAAATCAAGAGGTAATAATCTATTGGAATACCTAAGCAGCACTGATTTAGATATTATTAATACGGGAAACACCCCGACGTTTCGTAATTCGGCCAGGGCCACTCTTTTAGATCACTCACAGATAGAGTTCGTGTTGGAATCCGCTGTACCTATCGGCCTTAAATGGGTCAGAAATCCCAGAAGAACGGACTGGGGTCAGTTTTCCACAGAACTAAGAAGTGCATCAAATCTACTTATAAAAGTAATTATCGACCTTCAAAAGTCCGACAGGCTGGAGAAGCACACTGGCGGGATGTAAAACTCGAAGAGCTTCTCAGTGAAATCAGAGAGCTGAGAGACAATCAAAGTCCCCTGTTTTGTCAAGTATTGCTCTTCATAAGCAACAAAATGCCTACAGGGCTCGTCACTCGACTGAGACGGCCCTAAGCACAGCAGTTAACCTAATTGAAGGACAACTGAAGCAGAAAGGCCTCACGATTGGAACCTTTATGGACATCGAAGGAGCCTATAACTACACCTCTGGAGAGGTGATCAGGGCGGGCATGATTGCACACGGTGTACCTACTGCAGTCGTGGAATGGAGCTGTCATATGTTGGCCAATAGAAAATTAACCACGACTAAGGGTGATATCACTTTATGTGGCACCGTTGACTCGGGATGTCCGCACGAAGGTGTTTTATCACCCTTACTGTGGTGCCTGGTAGCGGATGAA
Organism: Belonocnema kinseyi; assembly: GCF_010883055.1. Classification (NCBI taxonomy): domain Eukaryota; kingdom Metazoa; phylum Arthropoda; class Insecta; order Hymenoptera; family Cynipidae; genus Belonocnema; species Belonocnema kinseyi. Next base: position 61,895,569 of record NC_046665.1, read on the forward strand.
TTGCTTCATATACTCACGAGTCAGGGCCATCACGTTATAGACTAATCGGACGATACACTGGTTATCGTGCGCTGTTAGCATCTGGGTGCGCTCTTCGAAGTAATGCAACAAGCTCTAAGAATAGTAGATCCATGGTGTAAGAGGACTGGACTATCAGTCAATCCGAGTACGACGGATGCAGTGGTATTCACCAGAAGGTACAAGTGGGGAAACACGAGTACATTGAAATTGGCTGGACTAAAACTGAAAATCAAAGTGCAAGCCAAATATCTAGGAGTCATTCTGGATAAGAAGCTGTCATCGAGCGAGCACCTGGAAAACAAGTACAAGAAGCTAGTAGCGACTCTTTGGCTCTCTAGGACAGTCATAAGGAAAAGCTGGGGCTCGAAACCGGAGAAACTTATGTTGATCTACACAGCGATCCTGCGAACCAGACTATCCTATGCGGCAGTCGTCTGATGGAGCAGGGTCGAACTGTCTGCTATGAACTCCCGACTGGAAAGGATCAGGGGACTGATTATGAGTGGTATCACTGGTGCATCGAAGTCAACACCCACGATGGCCCTGGGGGCAATAATAGGTTTGGGGCCCCTCAATCTCACCATAAAGGCCGTAGCTGTGAGGGCGGCCTGGAGATTAAATATGGTAAACAATAGCAGTATCTCGATATTTAAGCAGATACCAATCGACATCGCGAGGAGGCCGACACTCAGCATGCTCAGGGACAAAATGTTCACTCTTCGCTACCTTTTCGACAAGAAGTACCGAGTTAGCCTGTCCACGAAAGAGAAAGGGGCTAACGGTGAGGCACACCTGCTCAGTAATGAAGACAGCTAGTTTACAGATGGCTTCAGGAAAAAGGAGAGCGCTGGAGCAGGTGTATATCGCAGGAGGAACGGAATGGGCTTCAGAATTGCAATGGGATCCTACGAAAGAGCCCTACAATTTGAGATTTCGGCCTTGCTCCAGTGCGCCTATTAGGTATTTTCACTTCAACAATCAGCTAACTTCACTTTGTTAAAAGCTGAGGGGAAAACAATGGATCAAATTTATGGAACCAAACTTTATTTTTGTCATATCTTTGTAATTAATAATCATTGTAATCATTTTATTATTTCGTTAAATAGCAATTAAAAAATAAAAACTATTTTTCAAATACACTTGTATAGAAAAAATGAGCTTTTACGAAGATATTAGCAAACTAGGGCAAAAATGAACTGAATCCTATGCATTTGGTCCCTTGTGTTCCCCTCAGTAATCAACGAAGTGAAGTTAGCTGTTAATTGAAGTGAAAATAGCTAATAAGGCAATGGACACAGTGGCATCAGGGGCAATGAGATTACGGACAGGCTAGCAAAGCTAGCAGCAAAGGAAAATTTTCCTGAACCTGAGCCAGTTGTAGGCATTTCCAGCAGGCTAGTCACTGAAGATATTAACAGTTGGCTTACCGAGGAACGTCAGAATGAGTGGGGTTTGGTCTCTGGCTGCAGACAGGCTAGAACACCCTTAGGCTCAAAGCTAAACCCTCATCGAGCGAAGGAAATACTCAAGTTTGGGACTACTCTCTATCACTGCCTTGCGATTGCGAGGAAACGTGTAATACTCACAGGCAGTTACTGCATCAATGGTCGGCTTTCCACCGACGAGCGGAAAGTTAGTCACACGCGCGTAGAATTATTGGGCGGAGCAAAACTTTCGCATCAAAAATGTCGTGAAGGAAGGTTTGCCAACTTTAATTTTGATGACCTACGTTATCGGCAGTTTCGAGCAGCTGGCTTATTTAAATTTTATGAGTTGGCAACACTTCTTTCACCCTGTTTTCGAGGATAAAGATTTGTTCCCCCCAACAGTACTACGCGCGTGTGAATAAATAACCTTTCGCTCGTCGGTGGTGAGTCTGAAATATCAGCCAACAGAATGGCTGCGCTCCTCTCCCTATAGAGAGGGCTTTTTGACCACGCAGGGGCAGTGGACGCAATCGGAAGTAGACGACCGCGTACTATTATGATTAGATTTTGTTCACATACCAACTGTACACGCGCTTCTGTCGACAGCGGGTGAACGGAGAAAAGGACGGTTGACTTTTGAAGTCATAAGCGTCGACGGTCGAACGTATATGCGCATTTGACGCCATACGCACGTTGTCAGCAACGGTCGCAGCGAAAGAACAAAAAATGCGATACAGCGAAACTGTTCGGATAGTTGACAAAAACACGCGTATGATGTGAAATACGCATATATTTTCGAACGTGGACTTTTATGAATCTCATTGTGGACTGGCCCTGAAATTTGAAAACTGTCATGTGCGACTGTCGACCTGAAAAACTGAAAAAAACTTCTGTTTGAAAATTTTCATTTGCGTATTGCCATACGAAACAATTAGTGTATAATTATGGAAATATGATTGAAAAGACAATAAAAAATGTTGCTTATCTGTCTTTTGTCTCATATTTTTCAAATTTTGCTTTCAGTCTGTCCTGTTCCTTCAATTATAATGAAACGAAGCATGAAAGAACTATATATACATATACGTGCACTGAAACATGCACATATGATCTAGTTCACAGACCACTTGTACGCGGCGCTAGCAGATAGCAGGCCCCAAGGGGCCACGCTTAAGGCTTATAAGAGGGTACAACGGGATCACCTAATCGTCAGTGGCTGTGACGGTCTCAACACAAATTAATAATAATAATAATAATAATAATAATAATAATAATAATAATAATAATTAGTCGTATTTTGCATATTTTGACCGCAAAATAGAATATTTGATTTTTCATTATTTTGTATGCTTAATATTTTCGTTTTTTTTTCGTAAGTGCTATAACTTTGGTATTTTTTTATCATTAAAAGTTATAAGGAGAAATAGTTTGTCTTTTTGAATACTACAAATAACCGTACAGAGAATTTTTGAATCATTAAAAAAATCATCTAAAATTTTTTAATAATGCGCTGACTTTTTGCATTTTTATTTAAAATGACTTTTTAATAAATCTGAACTTTAGTTTAAGATACTAAAAGAGTATAACGAATGCCAATACAATATGTCAATTCTTTTGAAAGTTTTCGGGCTATTGATTTAAAAATGTACATATACACAGAAAAATAGACAAGACGAATAGGCACATTCGTAAAATCTAATACCTTCTTCGATGAGAATGTGAAAATTAATTTTCAAACAAAAAAAAAAAGAATTTTCAACCAGTCAAACTCAGCGAGAAAGACGAGTTTTTAACAAAATACTTAAATCATCAACTAAACGAAGGAGTTTCAACTAAGAAGATTAATTATGTACAGAAAAAGATAAACTTTCAAAAAAAGGGTTAAGTTTTGAAACTGAAAAATACCCGAAGAACTAAATTTTCACAAAAAGTCATAATTTCCAATCAGGAGAGATGAATTTTTAACTAAGTAGTTGAATTTTCAATTAAAAAAGATGAATTTTCAACCGAAAGAGCATACAGTTTTAACCCGAAATTGAAACGTTAAATTTTCACTTTGAAAAGTTAAACTAAACAGTCAAAAACTAAACGCGCATATTTAACCAAACAAATTCATTAATTACAAAATAGTTCAATTTTCAAATTATATATGAAAAATTATTAAGCAAAAGTTTCAACGAAATACAACATAAATTTTAAACGATCCTGAATTTCGCTATATACATAAATTTGAAAATTGGGAGAATTTATTTTTAAAAAAGTAGTTGTTCTAACAAAAAAACAAAAACATATCTGAATTCGGTTTAACCATACCTCTAGGTTATTTTCAATTTATGCAAAAATAATGATTTTTAAACAATTTTATTGTAATAAAAAAATGGGAAAGCAATACAAACAAACATACAAGCTGAATAAATTTTTCAAAGACATTGATGGATACTTCAATAAAATGCCCCTAGGTTATTTTTTTTTTATTATTACACCATTAAGCCATTTCCCTTTCGGGGTAGGCGTGACTCACTCGGCAGGGGAAAGGAGTAGTGTGTGGATGGGATAGAGATTT
>NC_046665.1:61899676-61903676 GCF_010883055.1 Belonocnema kinseyi
CAAGTGTATCAAGGTAAAGTAAATGGCAACGTGCCCAGAGGTAGACCGCGGAAAGAATGGTTAGAATGTGTGAATGAGACCCTACTTAGAAGAGACATTAGATTTTTAATTATAAAAAAATTATTCCAACAAATAAAATGTTACTAAAATTTTTTTTCGTTTTTAACAACTTCATGTGAAATAATGTTTAGTAAAACCTAATAGTCGCGAACTAAATAAAAATAATACTATTTTGATCTTTAACCAAACAAAACTAGTCAGAAATTCATCAATAAAACATTGCTAATATCCCCTCTACTCTCACTGAATGCCCAAAAAGCCTTTCCAAATCAATTTCTATATTTGGACATATAGCTAGAACGAACAAATAGACGCAGAAAAAATGTTAAGGTATCATTGATAGATATTTGGTTATCATTCAGGGTAACTTGTTGTTCACATATTGTTTAAAAGAATTAGAAATATTTTTAACAATATAATTGTGTGAATAATAATTTTTTATGATTCGAAAATCAACTAGAGATGCAGATGAGAGACCTTCAAAGATACCTTATGATTTATTCTGGGTCTATTTTTTCGATCTAACTATATGTTCGAACATAGAAATTAATTTGGAACGGCTTTTTCGGCATTCAGTGAGAGTGGAGGGGGTATAAACAATGTTTGATTGATGAATTGTTGACTAGTTTTGTTTGTTTACAGCTCAAAATAGTATCATTTTTATTTAGTTTTCGTCTATTAGGTTATACTTAATATTATTGTACTTTACATTGTCAAAAACGAAGAAAAAATTTATAAAATTCTATTTGTTTAAATAATTTCTTTTTTCGTTGATTTAAAAATAACCTGCGGGTATTTTATTGTAGTATATTGTAATGTGCTTGACAATATTTGTTTACATTACCTAATCATTTGTTTATAACAATAGAATGGATTTAAAATCATTAGTTTTACATAATTCGAAAATCACCTAGAGGTATGACTGAGCCAAACTCAGATATTTTTTTTTATAGGACAACTACTTTTTCTTTAATAAATTCCCCAATTTTCAAACCTATATGTATAGCTAATTTCAGGGTCATTATGATACAGGGGTCGTCCCAGTAACAAAAATATCGTTTCAAGCAGTCTTTTCAGAAGTTAGTTGAAGATTCCCAAAGCGGTGGTAATCCCAGAATTAAATACGAAATTTACTTAGTGGTTCTCAATTTAAGCCTTTGCTCATAAAGATTTATTTTAAAATGTAATAAGATTAGAAAAGAGAAGATATAAAGTTAAGAAAATTCTGTTTACGGTAAAAAATTAATAAATTAGTGACTAAATCATAAAACATGAATGAAATTGAAATTAATGAAAAATGAAATGAATTTTCCTTTAATGGTGTTTTTCCAACTCGGGGAAAGAATTTCTGATAACTTTTTCTTATTATTATAATTTTTCGTATATTTTATAGATTAGAGCTCAAAATTCTTAAGTATTTATTTCCACATGTAAAAATCTATTCTATTTCTAAGACTTTTATTTTTGTACCATAATATTATTTATGAGATCTTCACTCTGCAAAACCTTTGAGCGATCTGAAAAAGGGAAATATTTATATCTTGCGAACTACTTTGCTCAAATGTTAGAAATAGATAGAAAATATCTTGTTATTTGGCCAAGGCAGTTTTCATGTCAGAAAGCAATTTGGCTGCAATTCAGGATATGTAATTGCTTGATAATAAAAACATCGCACCTAATATTTTTCGAAGATTCGAAAAACGGCGGACTTGTGGGACTGAGTTGTTAGGCAAAGGCGTTTGAAAACTAAAAAATCCATTTTTCTTCTTGGAATCTACTGTTATTCGTTGTTCAAGATGTATAACATATGTTAAAAATGTTCGGGAAATAGCTAAAATAGCGCATTTATAAATAAGGTTTGTTTAAACAATAACGAATGTTTATCGGGTCATGGAATATATAAACTGTGTTTGATTACAGAGTAATTTATTGCCGATTGCATAACAGCAATGGTATTTATTTTAACACAAATAAATGATACGGTTAATTATTTGTCAAATCTGTTTATTAAATAACAAATTATTTGTTAATTTTTATTAATCAAACTAAGAACATCCTTTTTCTATAAATTTTTAAAATTTATTTTTAATCAAGTTACTAAACACTGCTAATTACCACGAAATCAGTATAATACACTTATTTATTTACAACAAATTCCATACATTTTTAAAGTTCTACAGTTCTACTGAAATTTTTTTTGGACAGTTGTTTATATTATCTTTGATAAAAGACGCCACCCGTCAAGAATAATTAAATTTGTATTCTACATTTTATTGATTAAATAAGAAACAAATTTGTTTTCTTCGAAAATTAGTTAATAAAGATGCTTTGAAGGATGAATTTCGGATTTTATTGAATTTTATTTAAAAACAGTTTAAATCTGTTGAAACTAGTCTCTCGAAAACTAGATGCTATTCCACCTTAATATTTTCAGAGTTTGTAGATTACATATATATCTTCCTTCGAGGGAAAACTTTAGAAAAATTAATATATGCTGTTCTTACAGTATCATGTTTTAAATTTGATTTTTTTTATTTAAAAGATATTGATTAATTTTTTTATGTTGAAGTAAAACGAGAACCAAATCGAACCCGATCAAAACTATAAGGATTTCTTCTGTCGAGGAGTTACGAAACCCGAAAAAGTTTCCCAAAAACTCCAACTCAAAGTAAATTCCGAAAAGAAAAATGGATTTTTTAGTGCTTAGAAACGGAAAAGTTGAATCCATCAAGTAAAATGAAAACATTGAAATATAGTTGCCAGAAATTTAGTCCCGTAAGTCCGCAATTTTTAAAAAAATTTTCACAAATATTACACTGCACTCTTTTTCTCTATCAACAAATCATATATCCTGAATTGAAGTCAAATCCTATTTTGAGATGAAAATCTCCGTCATCAGATGGCTTGGACTTACAATCCTGTACATCCTGATTACTTTCTATGTCTATATCTTCTGAGGAATAAACCATAGATGGAAAATTGGCGTTTTGAGGAATCCCATGAAGATTTTCTTTTCCTCTCGTGCTTTTCTTGTATTTTTTGAATTTTCGGAGTTCCACATCCATGATATTTCTTCTTGCCATACCCTCTGATAGAGTATGTCGCCACTGGAATGCGTACTTGTGAGGATGCCGGTGAATCGACGATAAAGCTTCCGCTTGAACTTCCATGAAGTTGTAGATAATCTCCTCCTCTGGAGTGTTGAATTGTATCTACAAGAAAATAATGGGACCCTGAGTAACTGCTCTGGAAAGTTGGACAATAAATTCCACAGTAAGATGTGGTATGTAACGATTTGTCGAGATTATAAGTCACTGGAAAACCACTCCAGTAATCTCTGAGGAAGATCAGTTTCCAGGGTTGAAGTTGGATCGATAATATTACCAACAATAGGACAAAAAATATGACTTTAAAATTATATTAAAAAAAAAGATCTTCTCACTTCGCCCTCTGAGAATTTTGTGGTTCGAGCCCCAATGGAGCAAAATGAGAAGATCTTTAAAAAAATAAAATTAGAAAATTAAAAAATTTACTTTCCATCGAGTCAAAAACGACGTTAACTATTTTCGGTTGTTTGAAGAGTTAACTTGTTCGACAGTTTTGATTTATATTTTCACAGATTGTGGCATGACATCTACAATGATCGATAGTAACCATCTCTGATGATAATACAGATTCCTTTAAATTACACTGATTAGAAATGTAACGCCTGGCTTAGGATAGCGTATATTTATGACTAAAGACATAAAAACGTATCTCCAAGACATAAATTGAAGTCTGGCTTCGTCTCAAAATTGAGACATGCTCAAATGGAACTTTTCAACTTCAGCATGTCTTGATTCGGGGCAATTCAAGTCGAAGTATTTTTAATCGGGCTAGTACAATTCATGCTTAAAAATGCAATAAGTGTCCAAATAGTGCAATAACTTAGAAAATAAAT
>NC_046665.1:61903776-61915348 GCF_010883055.1 Belonocnema kinseyi
GCAAAAAAATGATCCAGTTTCGAAAAATAGAATGTGGAAGTTTACAATCTCCAAGTGCCAGGAACATAAAATTGGAACAGATTCTGTTGCGGATAACGATAAAAAGGAAAATTTTCAGTTTAAACAAGAAATAAAAAAACTTGCTCGTAACATATTGAATTGATAAATTGAAAGAAAATAATTTTGATTCGAAAAATTTAACTTATTCAGAGTAAAGCATTAAAGAATCTTCAGCATCAAATTTTATGGGTTTTGAAAATCGTCTTAAGCTAGCGACTAAAAATCTATTTTTTAATTTTAAAAAGATTAGGCAAACTAGGCGCTGTACGCCTACAAACAAGGTTTTCGTAGCCTATTAAAACGTTAAGGAGGTCATTCAAATCTCCTTCTGTCATACTTCCCCACCCCTATTCCCCCTAATTTCTACTAATTCCCCTACACTGCATACCCATGCTGCCACTTTCCTGACTGCAACTACTTCTCGATCTTCTACTCCCCTTCTTCTAACTTCTGCTACTAATTCTCTCATCAATTCCTATATTTCATCTGCTTTCCCAACTTTTTCTCTCCACTTTCCTCACCCTTCCTTTCCATACTTCCATATTCCTACTTATACTCACTTCCTCAGTATCGCTCCGCTCCCGTATACATCCTTCCCCTATTTTCATCCACTTTCCCTCCCATCACTTCCCCTACCTCTCCTGGTTCTATCAATTCTCATTCCCACACGTCCTTAGTATTTTCATTTACCTCTCCCCCTCGTCGCATCCCCTTCCCCTACTACCCCTGATTCGTCTTTCCCCAAAACCTAACCTTCTACTTTACCTTGTCCATCGTCACTTCCCTTCTTTGGAAAAAGTACGATGGACGGACGGACACCCCGCCGATATCATAAGGGTTTTTGCCTGGTGCTACAAAACTCTAAAAATAATAAAATTTGATCTCGAAATGTGAGAAGGCTGAATAAGAATTACAAACTTTTCCTCAAAAAAAGTTAATTTAGTCCAGAAAAGTAAAGATTTAATATCATAGTATTGCACTGTGACAGACAATTTTTCGCTAAAAAGGTATGTAAAAAAAGAAAGGTACATGTGTCTTTATGAATAAATAATAATGTTAAGAAATGTCGTTTTTGATAAAAGTGACATTTTGTAGAAATTGATGATTTAAGATTTTAGGTTGGAATTTGATTGGCACTTTGGTGCCAAAAAAGTATCAAATAGTTTCTTTTAAGTTTTCTTTTCTTTCAAAGAAAGTATTTTATTATTTTAAAGAAGAAGATGGGAGACAAGTACATAGAGAATCAGTTATCTGGTTTCGAATGATCAATCTTTTTATTACTATAATAAAAATAAGATTTCGAAAAAATCCTTTCAACACAACACGTATTTAATTATTTCAAACTAAAACACTGTGCGCACTATGCGCGCGTTAAAAACCCTTTCTCTAGAAAAAAACCAGTTTATTTTCCAAAATTTTGTTATATATTTTACAGAAAATCTTAGAAAATTTCAAAACGTATATGACTCACAGAAGTTTCTTTATAATACTGAGAAAATTCCCGTAAATTCAATATGAAGGACACCATTTTTGTATTTACTGACATTTCTTTATAACCAGCAGATTATTTTTCTCATTCACAAAATCATATGTCTCGCCGTATGTGAAATTATCCAAAACCATATTTTTAATATTTTTTTAACATTTAAAAATCATAAAAAATATATATGCTAAGAGACCTACGGTAAAACTCTTCATCAAAGCAGAATTAAAGACTAATTGAATTTAATTAGAATTTTCTATAAAGTTTCATATACCCCTTTTCTGGATGTAGTTTTCAAACACATTTATCAAATTATTTTATTTTCACATCAAAATTTCATTTTTTTAGTGTAACAGTGGAAAAAATTTAACATTTGTGTGGTGATGAAACTGAGATAAATTTAAGATTTATAATGTAACATTTTATTTAATCAAAACAAATGCGTATAACAGTATTTCAATTTATATTTGACAATAATAACCGCTTTTATATATTTAAATTGCATTATTTACATATAAATAATAGTTTTGAGAATTAAAATTGACCACAAGTTGTTAATTTTTGCTAGTTCTATTAAAAATCTGAACTTCTCTTTACATACTGAACCTGTAATAAGACGAATTCCAGTTCAAAACTTCACACATAATTTTTTTAAAAATATTCTTTTAAGATAAATAACTCTTATAAAAAAGCATAATAATCTGAAATTTGTAGGTTATTCAAATCACTTCTTTTTCAGATAATCCTACCAATTTGATGTTGATCCCATGATCTTTCTCTTAATATATAGATTTGATTTAGATTTCAAGATTTTCGCTATTCGTGAATTGCGTCAGAAAAACCTTGTTTGGTTGATGGTTCAACGACTTAGTTGAAAGTGGAACTATTTGTGAAAAGTGTATTTTTTTTCTTTGATGATTTATAATATTCGCTGAAACCCTTTTTTTTGTTCAAAACTGAACTATTTTATGAAAACTCATCTATTTTGAATAAAAATTTGTCTTTTTTTTAGGAAATTTATCTTTAGATTAAATATTCATTATTTTAGTTGAAAATTCATTTATTTGCTTAAAAATTTAACCGTTCTGTTGAAAATCTGTTTTTTTTTTTAAATGATTTTCTTAAGTAAAAATGCAATTATTAAATTTTTTGTTTAAAATTGATTTATTTATTTAAAAAGTTTCTTATTTTTGTAAACTTTGTCTTTTGTGATAGCGTGTTAATCTTCTTAGTGAATAATTCACCTTTTTAGTTAAAAATTCATTTCTTTAGTTGGATATTCATCTATTAGGTTTCAAATTCATTAGCAATTCAAAATATGGTTGAATATTGATGCATTTAAACAAAAATAATCTCATTTGGTAGAAAATTAATCTTTTTGATAGAAAAATGTAATTTGATTAACAATGTTACCATTTTGTTGAAAATTCTTTTTTTGTTGTTACTGAAAATTTATTCCTTTTTGACTGAAAATGTAACTAAACCGTTCTTCACCTATCGTCTTTTTTGTGTTGAGAGTTTAACTATTTTGGTGTAAAATGCATATTTTTGGGTGTTAAATTCTAATTTTTGGTAAAAAAATTCCCCTTTTTAGTTGCTATTTTTTTTAAGATCCGAAAAGTGTTTTGAAAATTTGCCTATTTTGCTTTAATCGACTGCTTTTAAATGAAAAACAAAACATTTTTTTCTGCCTGTATAAACTATTACTTTTTGTTACAAATTTCTTTTTTTTATCGAACTAAAAATGTTACTCCTCTATTTTTTGTACAAAACTGTACTTTTTGAGTAAGGGTTGGCTGGACAAACAATTATTTGAATTTAAATAATACAATGAAAATATTTAAAAATTATTTTTTACACCTGCTGAAAAAATAAAATTTTTGATTAATGTAAGACAATACATGTTTTGCGGAACATGATAAGGACTTTTTATGCAAAAGGCCCAGTTTAATAAAAAAAATGGGACAAAGTTCCGAAAAGCGCTTACTTCCGATTAATTCGAAACTTCGTATACCTATGTATTTTGATGCGCTGATCACGAGTATGATAGTGAAAATACCCCCAAAATTTGATTTTCATGGTGAAAACCATGAAAACCCCATAAAAATCATGTTTCTTTACGTTTATCTCAATGAATAGTGAAAATTAAAAAAAAAAAAACAGCTTTAAATAAAAGTTGGAGATCCTTTAAAAATACATATTTTATGTTCAATACATTTTTACCCTACGACTGATGGTTTTCAACAAAATATACGATGAATATGAAGAATCACAGATATACTGCAAAATGTTTAGCGGCGCGACTTAAATTGTATGAAAAATTGCTGGAAGGCTGGATGGACGTTAAATATTTAAAATCGCAGAAATACTGAACAGAAAAAATTCTTGGAAGGTTGAGTCTAATTCTGTGACTAGTCAGAGGGGCGCCTTCCCGCCCTTATGAGACGCTGGAAAGAGGGTCCTGTGTTATTTAAGTTATTTCTGTGGTCAGTCACAAAGGTTCTTTCCCGCCCCACATGACATGTTGGAAATGGGTCGTGCGTGACCTAAGTTTTCTCTGAGACCAGTCAAAGAGATGCCTTACCACCACCACCCATAAGACGTTGGAAAGGGGGTCGTATCTGACCTAAGTTATTTTTGTGACCAGGCATTGGGATGCCCCCCCCCCCATGACACGTTGAAAAAGGAATCGTGTGTGACCTAAGTTTTTTCTGGGACCAATCAAAGGGGTGCCTGCCCGACCCCCATGAGACGTTGGAAAGGGGGTCGTGCCTGACCTGAGTTATTTTCGTGATCAGTCATAGGGATGCCTTTTCGCCCCCATGAAACGCTGGGAAAGGGGTCGTGTATGACTTAAGTTATTTCTGCGGTCAGTCACAGGGGTGCCCCCCATGAGACGTTAGAAAGGGGGTCATCATTACACGTTGAAAAGCGTATCGTGTGTGACCTAAGCAACTCTACACGTCATACCGACATTTCCTTTATTTTCTTGAAAACTGTCAGTCGCAGGGTAAAAATATATTTAACTTAAAATATTAATTTTCAAAGGATCTACAATTCTTATTTGAAGTTTCTTTTTTATAAATTTCAAAATCAAATTTTCATGTATTCTTACTATCATATTCGTGATTAGCTCGTCAAAATACGTAGGTATACGGAGTTTCAAATCAATCGGAGGTAAGCGCTTTTCGGAACTTCACCCAAAAAATGTTGGTTATTCAATTATGGGCTCCTACTCTTCATGTATTTATATTTTTTGTAGAAACTATTTTTCTTTATTGCAAATACCTTTGATGACGAATCGAGTTTAGAAGCTGCTTCTAGCATCTCTGCTTTGAATTTCTCCTCAGTTTCTTCCAATCGCTTTGCATTTTCTATTTCTGCCAGTTTTCTATTTCGCTCAATACTCTTTACGTTTGTGTCACTCCATTGTTTTTGCCATGCTTCGAATTTCTGTATCTGTATTATTTTTAAAATAGTTATATATTTGTAGGGTAAGGGGGCGGGCATGGCCAACCATTGGGGCAAAGGTGCTTTTCCTTGTAGCATGGCTATTATTTAACAATTTTAGTTCTACTTTGCATCAAATAAATCTATTTTATCGGAGAGTAGTGTTACTTACTAAAATCTTGGAAATTGATGGTGTAAAAGAAAAATTATACAAAAAACAGTTTATACCACGAAAAAATGGAAGTTTCGCTGGCAGAAATATAAAGTTTTCAACTTTATTGACAATACTTACAATATAAAATTTTTATATTTTTACAGATAAAACAATATCACACAATCTAATTATATTAATTAGACGTAATTTAAGTCCAAAATATAATAAATCTCATAAATAAGTAAGGTTTGGTCAGGGGGACAGGCCCGACGAAAATAATATTTAAATACTATTTAGTTCATGAATCCAGTTTTTGGTTAAGAATTCGTATTTTTTGGTAAAAATTTATTCTTCTTGCTAAAAATTGATGTATTTATTTTAGTTTAAAAAAAACTAACATCAGTTTGTTCAAAATTGCTTTCTTTTAGAAAATACTTAATATATTTGGTTAAAAATCAGGTTTTATTGGTATAAAAGCATGTTTTTGTTTGAATGCAAATGTTTTTGGTTTTAAATTGAAGCCAAGTTTAATCTTCCTAATAAAAAAGTGTAATTTTAAAAAATCTAAAATTTGACTATTTGGTAACAAATTAAATTTCTTGGTAAATGATTAAATTTTTCCAACTAAAATTGACCTTCACGGTTAAAAATTCATTTCTTTGTTGAAAATTCATGTATTTTGTTATAAGTTTATCTTTTTTGGTACAGAATTAATCTCCTTGGTTTTTAAGTTTATCTTTTTGGTTAAAATTTAATTTCTTTGTTCAGAAATTTAACCATTTTGATCAAATAATTTATTAACTGAGCATTTAATTATTCCATTTTTTCTTGAAAATGAATCTTTTTTAGTTTAACATTCCAATAATCGATTGAAAATTCGTCTTTTTTGGCAGAAATTTAATCTTCTTGTTTAGAAATTCATCTGCGCGGTTAAAAAATAATATAACTATTTCCATGACAATTCATTTTACTCAGATAGCCATTCATTTTTTCACTAATAATGTAAATAATTTATTTAAATTCAAAATTGATTTTTATTACAATTTTTTAAATTTAAATTTAATTATTTGATTATCTTATTAAATCTTTTATTATATAATTAATCATTTTAGTCATTACTTTATTAACTAAATTAAACTATATTTAAGAAATGTTTAATTTTAAGTTGAAAGTTGAGTTTTTCTATTTGGAAATTAAACTTCTTGGTTAAAAATTCATGCATATCGTTACAAATTTGCCTCTCATTAGTTCAAAATTAATTTTTTAAGCTTGCAATTTATCTTTTTAGTTCGAACCTCATGTATTTTTTAAAAATTCAACTATTTTGTTTTAAATGCAAATAAGGTAAGTGTGGCAGTTATCGGAAGCTTAAGGCGAATTTCAGATTTCAAATGCTTAAAAAACTATATTGAATATATATAAAGCTTAAGAAATGGATTTTATCGAATAACGTGTACCTTTAGAAAGGTAAATTACTTATTACTTGTAACATATCCTATTAGAATGAATATTATAAGATGTTCGAAGTCATAAATACGAGAATGCATGGGTTATCGGCAAGTCAGAAGTCTGGCTGTTTCAGTTATCGGCACTTCGATGTATGAGTGATCGGCAATAGCATTTAGGAAAAACATTTTTGCTGAGAACGAAGAACACAACAGCTTACTATATATAAAATAATGCCCATCTGCCGATAACCCATGAACTGACGAAGACTGGCACATTTACCTTAAATCTAAGTTGTCATATATGCGTATTTACTATTTTTTTCATTATTATTTTTCGTACGTACTATCTACCATCAGTTGTTTTTTGGGACTAAATGTATTTTGAGAAATTTAGGAATAAAATTTTTTGAAATTAACACTAGTGATGTCCTGGGTTATTTTATTTTTAAATCTGGCATAAAATTTGATATCTGTCAGGGAAAATACTAAATTGTTTAGGGGAAAGTCAGATAATTGTAAAATTAGGTTTTTGTAGCAACCCTGAATCAGATTCAAGAGATAGAGGTCTCTTTTTATCAACTCATTTTATTAATCTAAATAAAATTGATATAATAGAAGACAGAGAAGGCAGTTGATAATACAAATTGTATCTCCTTTTAAAAATATAATGCAGATGGAAGATTAAATTTCGACACCTTATCACTCTTCTAGCAATTAGTCAATTAGTGAGTCAATTTGTGAAGATGTCAAGTGTCAGATGTTATGCCACGTTCAAGTTAAGACCATCGGCATTGGCATGATGGCTAATGTTTTTAAGTTCCAAACAAAAAAAAAAGAAAATTGCGTTTTTTCGATGAGACAGAATTTAGGGATTCCATCTTTTCCCTCAATTTTCCAACTGAAAATGCATGGAGGAAACCGTTATTTTATTTCGACTCCAGAAAATTCTTCTAGTAATCTTTCAAATTCACCCCTTCTTAGAAAGGCATTCCTTTAGGGTACAAATTCAAACTGTTTTTTTTGTAAGTTTAACTATTTTTGTAGAAAATTAAAAAATTAAGTTAAAAATGAATCGCTTAATAGAAAATTCGTATTGCTGGGATTAAAATTTAACTATTATATAGTGTCATCTTTTTTGTTGAATACAATTTCTTTTTAATTAAAAATAAAATATTTTTTGGTTGAAACATTAACGATTACACTTTCCGTTTAGAGTTTATGTTTCAGTTAAAAATTAAACTGCTTGGTTAAAAACTAAATTCCATTAGTAAAAATAATTATTTTTAACTTGATTCATTATTTTAGGTAATAATTATAAAGTAAAGCGATGAATCTTCAAGCAAAAAAATTAATTTTCAACTATTCTATTTTTGGTTGAAAATTGATATTTTTCAGTTAAAAATTTATGTATTTTTCTTTAAATTCAATATTTGCTCAAACGTTCTCTACTGGTCCAATAAAGTTGTGAATCTTCTGAATGTATGTGTCGGAACTGGATAAATCTAAAGAAACACTTTTAGAAGAAAAATTAAAAATTTCAGAACCGTAGAAAATTATGGCCCAATATAGAAAAATTAGATTTTCTGCTATCCTCGAAATAAAAATACCATGAACAATAGCCATAAGGAGACTAAACTAGTGAAACTGAAAATGAAAACTTTTCTGTTGCTAGAAGTACGCTCACACAAATGTGCAATATCACACTTACGTATAGTTAAATACTTCCCAAACGTGGCGTGCCAACCGCACTTAAAAAAATTTGGCGGCTGATGCGAACACGAGTCAAATATGAATAAATAATGATTGAACAATTAACAGTTTGTGGATAAAGACAAGAATGTTAAAATTAAAAATCGCTATATAAAAGCGAAAGTTTCCAATGAGTGTGGTTCCAAGTGTAAAGTGTACAAGACATTCGGAGTGGTTTCATTTGTATGTTTATTGTTTTTGTTACGAACGCGTCGAATATCTGTCGCACGCATAGTGTTGGTAAAAGAAATTTGATATTTCATAAACATACTACTTACCTCTTTTATGCTGAATAATTTTCTATTCCACAAACATTTCATAAAATTTAGTCTGATTATTAATGATTTATTTGTTCAAGCGACCTGCTAAAACAAAACAATGGAGGCGGCCATATTTTTTAAAGTTATGTCATAAACTTTATGTCGGCCATGACCAACCTACGACTGTTGAATAAAAATGTAACAACTGCCACTCGACAGATATAAATGAAGTCTAAAATATAATTTTTCACCCGGAAAAGATCATTTTGATCTTAGTCATAAAAAGAATGTCTAAAAAAATAAGTAAAAGTTTAAAATTTTGATTGGCACTAACTCCGCTAATTGTACGTTTCATGAAATGTTGCATCCATTCTTTGTTCTCCTCAACGTCAACCATTTTTGATGGGGCTAAAAATACTCTAAGGGCCCCATTAAAATCGCAAAAAGCGACACATTGAGGATTTAGGGGTAGATGGTGGTTATAAATTCCGGGAATTATTCCTCCTGAGAAACTTTGCGTAAAAGTTGGCTCGATACTCTTTGTGGCGAAATTCCATACTTCGATGGTACCATCAGAACGTGCGACAAGTAATGTAGAAGCTCGATAATTACTCCATGAACAGGATGTGTACCTAGGTAAGTTTTTATCAATTGTAAACGAATTAACCTATCATTATATTTTCACATAAATTTTCATGCATAAAAAGTCTTAACTCGTATACAAGTTTATTTTAAAAGAATTTCAGACTTCACATCCCAATATGCTCTCAAAATAGGAGGAAAGGTTTTTTTCTCGCAAATAGGGCAATATTAGGCTATTAAATTTTTGTAAATGATATCATTGTAGGTACTAGCAGCATATTCCTAAGATTTCAATTCCAAATATATTGAATTTTCAACCAAGAAACATGAATTTTCAGCAAAAGATTAGAGGTTTAAAACGAAAAAAGTATAATTTTTCAGAAATTCAAAAAGATTAATTTCCAACAAGCAAGTTAATTTTCAAGCAGGAAAGATGCATTTTCAAGAAAATAGTTACATTAAAAAAAAACATTTGAATTTTTCGATCAAAAAATAAACGGGTTTTATGCAGAACAAATGAGTTTACCATAGGGACATAGGGACATAGTGGTCAAACGGACTTCGGCCTGCATGAGTATGGATATGGATAAAAGGAGCCCGATAAATGGGCTCTCCTGGTACGCATGATTGTATTATGATAGAAGGGTGAAAGAGCCTAGCTAACACGGGCTTTCTGGAGCCTTGGGTCGAGGTCTTTCCCGGACCGATCTCAAATGTCTGGAGTCGGCACGGGAATGACCTGCGGCCTACACAGCGATCAAGAAACAGCCCTTCGTTCGTATGGTGTTCTACGAACGGGTTTTCATTGAGATTCTCGCTCAATGTGACCCCCCCCCCCTAAGCCATAGGTGTAGAGTGATTGTGCCCATGGCTCCTTGGCACCTAGGGGTTTCGAAGGTATCCTAACGGCCTTTCGGGGACACCGGAAAATCTCCCCGAATAATTAGTCTTACCCTTGCATTCGGGGCTCTGCAGGGGCGGACCTTTTATTTCCCTAGCTACTCGTGGGAACCAAAATGAAAGACGCAATAATACAAAAAGAAGAATGAGGAAGGTAGTTGGCGGAGGGGGGACAAGGTTAGGTATGAGGATATGACGGCCCCTCTGAGTGAGGCTATCGAAACGGGAGTGGCCACTCAGTCCCCTGATAAAAAGAAACGCATCAGCGGTTCCCTAAAAAGGAGACAGAGGAGGCAAGCGCAGCGGGCTAGCAGAGCAGTTGCAGTACCTGGTACATCGACGACTACAACGTCGATGACCAGTACTGAAGCTTAAAAGCGTGGAAGAGGCTCAGAGGGCACCTCGTCTGCTCCCGGTCTAACCATTACCCAGATTAATTTGCATCATAGCAAAGGCGCCTCTGCAGTTTTGCAGAGGGGCATGGCTGTGAAGCACACAGGTATCTCACTAATCCAGGAACCCTGGCTAGTTCGAGATACCATCAGTGGCTTAGGAGAGAGTCTCAGATGAACACACTCTCCCAGATCACTCACTCATAGAGTTCGTGTTAGAATCCGTTGTACCCACCGGCCCTAAATGGGGCAGAAATCCAAGTTAAACGGATTGGGGTCAGTTTTCCACAGAACTAAGAAGTGCACTCTCAGGGATACCTAGGTCAATTAGAGACGTGGATACCCTGGAGATAGCAGCCAAGTTTTTCACAGAAGCCATCAAATCCACTAATGGAAGTAATTGTCGGCCTTCGAAAGTCCGAAAGGCTGAAGAGACACACAGGTGGAACGCGAAACTCGAAGATCTTCGCAGGCAAATCAGAGAGAGGTTCATACATGCCAGTTCTGGCGTCGCCTCTGGCCCAACTAGGCCCGAAATGACAGCTAGCCAACGAGATTGTGATCCCAGCCAGGGTCAGATGGGCCCTGAAGCCCTTCAGTCATTACAAGTCTCCCAGCCCGGATGGTATATATCCAGTCCTCTTACAGAGTGCTGGTGAGATCATCATTGGGCCTTTGGTGAGGCTTGCTAGGGATACTCTGACGTTGGGTTATGTTCCGGCGGCATAGAGGGGCGCGAGAGTAGTCTTTATTCCGAAGGCAGGCAGGATCGGTTATACTTTACCCAAGGATTTCCGACTTATTAGCACCACATCTTTCCTACTAACGACAGTGGAAAGATTCGTGGGCAGATATATCCGCGATAAGGTCTTGTCAAGTAGTCCTTTGCATAAGCAACAAAAGACCTATAGGGCTGGTCATTCGACCGAGAGGGACCTGAGCACTGCAGTTGACCTAACTGCCATGATCGCACACTAATGCAGCCGTTGAATGGATCTGCCACATTTTGGCAAATAGGAATCTAACCACGACCAAGGGTGACACCACTTTATGTGAAACCGTTGACTCGGGATGTCCGGCAGGGGGGGGGGGGG
>NC_046665.1:61915359-61931017 GCF_010883055.1 Belonocnema kinseyi
GGGGGGGGGGGAGTTCTATCACCTTTGCTGTGGTGCCTGGTAGTGGATGAATTGCTTCATCTACTAACGAGTCAGGGCTTCTACGTCATTGAATGGGCGGACGATATACTCGAAATTAAAGGGCAATCCAAATATTTATGAGTCATCCTGGATAAGAAGCTGTCCTGGATCGAGCACGTGGAAAACAAATGCAAAAAGCTAGTAGCGACTCTTTGGCTCTGTAGAAGAGCCATAGGGAAAAGCTGGGTCTTGAAAGTGGAGACATTTATGTCGATCTACACAACGATCGTGCGACCCAGACTAACCTATGCGGCAGTCGTCTGGTAGATCAGGGTTGAAATTTCTATTGTGAAGTCCCGACTGGAAAGAATCAGGAGATTGATTCTGAGAGGTATCACTGGTGCCTCAAAGTCGACACCCACGATGGCCCTGGGGGCAGTAATAGGTTTGGAGGCCCTCCATCTCACCACAAAAGCCGCGGCTGCACACCTGCCCAGTGATGGGAACAACTGGATTACAGATGGCTCCAGGAACAAAGAGAACGCTGGAGCAGGTGTATACTGTAAAAGGAATGGAATGGGCTTCACAATATCGATGAGGTCCTACGCAACAGTTCTGCAATCTGAGATTATGGCGTTGTTACAGTGCGCCTATAAAGCAATGGAGTACGGCGGGAAAAGAAACACTCGTATCTGCTCAGATAGCAGGGCTGCTATCATGGCTTTGAACGGAACAACGACTACTTCGCTGCTAATATGGGAGTGCTTTGAGACACTGCATAAGCTAGCGACATGAAACCGAGTCACTCTGCTCTGGATCCCTGGACACAGAGGCATCAGGGGCAATGAAATATCTGACAGGTTAGCAAAGCTGGCAACAAAGCAAAATTTTACTGGACCTGATCCAGTTGTAGGCATTTCCAGTAGGTCGGTCACTGAAGATATTAACAGTTGGCTGACCGAGAAACATCAGAATGAGTGGGATGCGGTCTCTGGCTGCAGACAGGTTAAAACACTCTTGGGCTTAAAGCTAAACCCTCATCGAGCGAAAAAAAATCTGAAGCTCGGGAGGAAGGAAGTCGAAAACCTAACATAACTGTTTATAGGATAGGGAAACCTCCGGTATCACAGACATGAGATAGGGCTTGAGGAAAGTCCCCTCTGTCGTCTGTGCGAAAAGGACAATGAGACTTCCACTCATATCCTCTGTCACTGCCTCGCGATTGCGTGGAAACGTGTAACACTCACAGGCAGTTTCTGCATCACTGAGTCTGAAATATCGGCCAACAGCGTGGCTGCGGTCCTCTCTCTATGGAGAGGACTTTGGGGCCACGCTTAAGGCTTATAAGGGGACGATACGGGATAGCCCAAGCGTCTGGGCTGTGACGGTCTCAACCCACAATATAATAATTATTATATTATTAAAAACAATTGAATTTTTAACCAAATAGTTGAATTTTCTACCAAAATGAAGAAAACCTCCCTACTATATAATAAAACTAGATAACAAAACCAAGGGTGGATAAGCATTAACCCAACAAGATTAATTTTCACCCAAGCAGATTAATTTGTTATCAACTAGATGAATTCAACTCAAAAATATGAAAATTCAAACAAGGATAGTATTAATTTTTTACTAAGAAGACTGATTTTAATCCAAACTGTTAAATTCAGTCAAAAGAGGCAATTTTTTATCAAATTAGTTGAATCCGTAACCAAAGAAGATGATTTTACAACCAACAATTTAAATTTTTTACCAAAAGAGATAAATTTTCTACCAAATAGTTAGAGTTTCTACCAAAATAGTCGAATTCTCATTAATTTCCATAACAAAATACCAGATTAATTTTCAAAAAAAGAAAAATGAATTTTCAACCTACAACTGTTCATTTTCACACTTGAAAGGCGGATTTTTCATAAGAGTTGAAATTTCACTGAAAAAAATTTTTCATTCAAGAAAGAAAACAAATCCATCAAAAAGTTGAATTTTCAACAAAAATGTATGTATTTTCAAGAAAAATTTATTTTTCTATCAGTGTATTGAATTTTCAAACACAAAAGTTGAATTTTCAACCCAAAAAGATGAAAATTCAAACAAGAAGATTAATTTTCTACCAAGAAGATGAATTTAACTAAAAGAGGCGAATTATTAACAAAGTAGTTGAATACTCAACAAAAAATTTGATTACTCACAACCAAAAGTTGAATTTTTTATCGAAAATGACTAATTTTCAACCCAATATTTGAATTTTCTAGATAAAAAGATAATCTTATAACCAAAATGATCTTTTTTTACCAATAAGACGACTTTCTAAAAGAAAATACATGAATTTCTAAGCAAAACAGATTAATTTATTTTCTACATATACAGTTAAATTTTCAACCTAAAATAGAATTTCCTACCGAAACCATTGAATTTTTAACCTCAAATATAATTTCTCAACAATGAATTTAATTTACGACCAAAAAATTTCATTTTCTATCAAAGCAGATGAATTTCCCACATAATCAGACAAATTTGAAACAATACAAGATTTTGTATGTAAATAAGTAATGAGAAAAAAGTTTACTAAATTGTGGAATTTTCAAGCCAAAAGGACATGTTTATATGAAACTAATAAATTTTTTGCCTAAAAACATACAAATTTCAACAAAAAAGGTAATTTTAAATAAAATATTTAAATTTTAAAGCGAAAATATGAATCTTCCACAAAAAGATGCATTTTTATATAGCAGCGTATAATACTAGATTTATCAATAAAAAAAATTGAACAAAGATAAATTTTCAAAATAAAAATACGAATTTTCAATTCTAAAATATTATCTCTTAACTAAATAATTGAGTTTTCTAACATAATAGTTGAATGTTTAACTCAAAAAGATAAATTCTGAACAAAGTAGTTGAATTCAGAACCAACAGAGATAAATTATTCACCAAAGTGTTGTATTTTTAACGAAAAGAGATACAGTTTTAAACCAAACAGTCCAATTTTCATCTAAGCAAGATTGTTCAGTCAAGAAAGAAAAAAAAGCTATCAAATTGTGGGATCTTCAGAGCAAAAGGGCGAATTTTCTACAAAAAAAGTGGATTTTTGAAGTGATTAATATGATTTTTTAACAACAAAGTTAATTTTCTACAAAAATTTGCATTTTATGCAAAAGAAGACGAAATTTCAACTGAAAAAGACAAATTTGCAACTCTAATAAATTTTCCAGCCAGTAAATACTACAACAAATTTCTACCAAATTGTGTATTATTTAATCCAAGAGGGAGAATGTTCTACCCGAAAAATATAAATTTTCAACAAAAAGTTAGTATTAAATAAAATAGCTAAATTTTCGATCGAAAACGAAGTTTTACGCCCAAAACATGAATTTTCAACCAAAACAGTTGATTTTTCAACCAAAAAAGTTGAAGAAGAGTTGCATTTTTAACCAAAGGAGATGAATTTTTGAACCGAAATGTCAAACCTGCAACTAAAAAATATTTTCCAGTCAATAAATTAATTTTTTTCTAAATTGTGAAATTTTCAAGCCGTAAGGGCGAATTTTCTAGAAAAAGTGGAATTTTTAACCCAAAAATACCAGCTTTCAACAAAAAAGTTAATTTTCAATAATGTAGCTCAATTAAAAAGAAAATGTTAAATCGAAAATATGAATTTTTTACATATTGCTATATGATAGCGGTTTTTTCAATGAGAAAGAATTAAAAAAAGATGAATTTTCATTCAAAAAATACTTTTTGGTAAAATAGTTAAATTTTCAACAAAAAGAGATGAATCAATGAATCAATTACTATATTTTTTAAATGAAAGGATTTAAATATTAACCAAGAAGGTGAGTTCTCTATCTAAATAATGAATCTTCAACCAAATCATAAGAAAAATGTAGTTCTATTTTTTATTTAACATTATGTCATTTCTATCAAGTGATAAATTTCGAAACCAAAAAGACGAATTTTCAACCAGAAAAGATCTTTCAGTTTTAAAGAAAAAAGTTGCAATCACATTATTGAATTTGAAAGAGAAAGAACAAATTTTCTAGAAATGACAATGGTTGAATTTCAACCAAAAAGAATTACTTGTAAAAAATGTTTTTGAAAAATGAACCAAATAAAAAATGTATATAAAGCAAAAAAGATTAATTAATGTTATTGCGTCGGCCAGGGTAATTAATTAATTAATTAATTTCGGATGTTACATATTGCCGATTACTAGTTATATAATTTTTTTGGATAAGCAAGAAAATTAATTTGACCAGTAATCGGAAACATCTAACATCAGAAATTAATCAAAAATACATTAGTATACTTTTTAGCTATAAAGAATAAACTCTTATTGAAAAATAGTTGGATTTTCTTATTGGATTCTTCTCGTTCAATTTGTATTTAAAAGAATAAACGAGAAAAGGGGAAGATTATTGAAAGAGGGAAAAAAGAAATTCTTCTTTTTAAAAAAGAGAAAAGAAAGGAATAGGGGTAAGAGTGTGAAGAATGTGAAGTCTGAATTGTTATTATATGTTTAAGCCTTGAATAGTCGTCACGAAACATGGGGGAGTTGGAAAAGGGAATGGACTACTCATCCCAGAAATTCCGGGCGACTATCCACGTTTATAACAAAAATTTAAACATTAATCCCAAATTTCGGGACGACAAGACACTTCGTAGTTTTTAATATTATTCTGAATTGAGAATTTTGAGTTGTATTGGTTTTATGGATTAATATACCAAAATTTGAATACAACTGGATTCAAAAGCATTCTCTGATGAAAATATTAAAAATTTAATTATAAATCATTGATACTGTTCAATTAAGTTGAAAATGAGAATTACATATATTTCACGGTTGGTTTGCTTTGATGCCAATCCATAATTATTATATGTTTATTATATGATCTGTTAATTACATTAATGAATAGTGGAGACTAATTAGTTAATATTATCAGATATTTCATTAAAATTTAATATATCAGCTTTTCATCTGTAAATTCGATATTAGACGTCGTTTTATGCGTCTGTTACATATAAATTAAATCAGAAAATTATATAGATGATTATCGGGATTTTAATTGCGCATCATTTGAATTCATGAGAAATAAATTATAAAATAAGGATACAAAATTACGTCGTTGATGAAAAAAAGTTGTTAACCCTGGTGGAATATACTTCACAAAAAAGTACAAAAAAGTAAAATTATTTCACAGGACTCTATGAATAACTGCAATAAAATACAATAAAATTACAGGAAAGTACGACTTTTTTCTATTATTTAAACTTTTGAAATAAAAGCTTAAAACTTTATAAATTAAAAAATTTTCTCATCAAAAGTTGATAAACTGCAAAATTTGTAATGATGAGCCTTTACACATTGTACAGTTTAAAGGTTTCAAAAAATATAAATTCACTCTCTTATTTTGAATGCTATAAATTGAAGAATGAATCAAAAAATTTATAAATTCATAATTATATAGTTCTAACGAATTTTATGCTTTTTAAAATTAAATTTAGTTTTTAAATTGATGTTTTATTTGACTAAATAATTTGTTTAAATCTATAACATTTCCGATTATATTAAATAACTATCCTATTAATTAACTTATGAAAATATCTTAAACGTCTTGATTTTTTTCTAAATTAATCATTATTTAATGGTTAATTATAAATCTAAACTATTTTTTTTAAACATTTTTAAATATTCTCTTTTAAAGCTTTTTTAAAGATCCTTAAAATCTTTTTAAAAAGCTTCAAAATTGTATTCTGAAATATTTAAACTTTTTAATAAGTTTGATATTATTTTCGATCCAGAACTAAAATAAGGCGCGTTTATAACCATTTTTATATAATTATGTTATCGAATCTGTCGCTTATATCATTGATGAACGAACATCTGCAAAATCCCGGAAATTAAAATTCCAAAAACTTAAAAATTTCCAAATTGGACAATTCTCGAATAATAAAATTTTTGAAAGAAAATTGCCGAATTATAAAATATCCGAACCAAAAATTCCCGAATTGGAAAATTCCTAAATGATAAAATTCCCGACAGGTAATAATGTTACCGAATTTAAAAATTCCTGAATAGTAAAATAGCTGACAGAAAATTTCTGAATTATGAAATACCCGTACCTGGAAATTCCCGAATTGGAAAGTTACCGAATAATAAAATTCCCAACTGTTAAAAATATTCCCGAATTTAAAAAATCTCGAATATTAAAATTCCTAATAGGAAATTACCGAATTATAAAATTATCGAACGACAAAATTTTCGAATTGAAACAATATAGCAAATTTAATAGATATTAAGTAAAAATAACAAAATCAAATATTTTTATTATAGGAATATTTTGTTAATGTTTAAAGTTTTTTTAAACAATTGCTGGAATTTAAAATTGTAGTAGTTCAAAAATATATATTCCTGGTTGAAAAATTTTGTTTGAAAACAATTGTTCTAATTGCTTAAATTTGGGAATATTCTTGTTAGGATGTTTTATAATTTGGGAATTTTCTGTCGGGAAATTTTACGTTCGGGAAATTTCCGATTTGGTAATATTATAAACTATTCGTGAAGTTTCTAATTCGGAAATTTTATTACTAGAACATTTTCCAATTCGGTAATATTATAAATTCTTCGGTAATTTTATTATTTGGGAATTTTATTATTCGGGAATTCTATTAATCAGGAATTTTTCAATTCGGCAATTTTTCAGTTTAGGGAATTTTATTCTTTTTTGGGGATTTTACAGTCGTTTCTTTTTTTATTGAAATACATTTTTCCGTCTAACTTATTATATATAAATTTATGTGGAAAAATAAATAAAATCTCTAATTTAAAATTATATTCGATTGATGCGGATATCTAACTAAAATTGTAATTTAAAAAATTGCATAAATGAAATTGGTGCTCGATCTGAGATTTATTATTATAGCCAAAATTCTTGCTAAAGTATAATATTGGAGAACATGTAGTTTCTTGTACAAACTTTCTGTAATGAACTACCAGTATTTACAACATCATTTTAACTAAAGTTTCCCGATATTTCATCTTTGGTGAAATTTTATATTTTTTTGTAAAATTTTGTTCAACCATGGAGCGTTGGATATTATTCAATTTATGCTTATGAGTGTTTTAAATACATTTTTCTTGGATATTTAATAATGATTTATACAACTATAAATACATACCTATATTTAGATTTTTTCCAAAAGAAGGGTCGATGAAAATTTTCGGTCCAGAGTGCAAAGATTCTACCACCTACGGTCATGATAAGGTCAGAAATAAATTCTGATCTGATGGCATGTGTCACTGGACCATCATGGATGATATTTAACCATGCCCATTTACACGATTCTCGATTGACTAATTGACCAGTTGAAAAATTGTAACCTTCCCAAGTTATAATCCCACATATTCCTTCGGCTGTTCCTAAAAAAATTATATTAAATTAAAAATTAAAATAAAAAATTCCCGACACTGTAATTGAACACGTGCACGTGTATTTTTGAAAGTAACTATTCATACTTTTGTTAGTATATCATATTTTAACGAATTATTTCAGTGAGTTTTTATGTCGGAAAAGGCATTATAATCTTATACCCTGTTTTTTCTCAAGTCGCCTTGGCCGAAAAATATAATTTTCTACGAGATAAGAAACTTTATACATTTACGATCGGCCAGATCTGAACACTTCTTTCGGCATGCGCTTTCAAGCGTCGTATGTATCTCGAAAAGTTAATGATTAACTGTTATAGATCTACGAAATGGTGTCGGAACCAAAACCTCCCCGTAAACAACGATGGGATACTTAAGGAACCCCATGAAATGGAGGGGTCAACAGTCTTGCTCGATCCTCTGACTAGAGCACGTCACTCTGTTCAATTTTTTACTGAATAAATTCATTTCATTTCAATTCACACATTTACTTTTTATTCCGAAATTACTTACATCGGATGAGTTTCCGGTGTAAGGCACCTACGCATAGGTACAATAATATTTCTGAAATTATATTATTGGTGACATACAAAAATGCCAAATTGGAATACTACCGAATAATAAGATTTTCGACAGAAGATGACCGATTTATAAAATATCTGACACTAAGATTCCCGACACTAGAAAATTGATGAATTCAAACAAATAAAAATATTGTTTTTTTTTTCAATCATTTCAAATTTATTTACCAAAATTCAAATAACAATAATTTTAAAAAATTGCTTCTTTTTTTAAAATGTAAAAGGCACTTTTATTAAATTATTTTTCTTGTAAGGTGACCGAAAAATCTCGAAAGATAAAAATCCCAACACTGTGAAATTTCTGAATTGGAAAATTCCGAACAATGTAATTTCCGAATAATAAAATTTTCGAATTTAAAAATTCCTGAATAATAAAATTCACGCCAGAAAATTGCCGAATTTTAAAAAATCTAAACTATAAAATTCAAGAATTTAAACAATTATAAATTTTTGTATATAAATATTATTAAAGGCGGTGAGTAGTCGACCCAGAAATAACGGAGGAGTTGGAAAAGGGAATGGACTGGTCGTCTATTAAAAACAATTTTATTAAGCAAGTATTTTATTATTGCATTTTTTAATAAATAAACAATAATTTTCAAAATTGTAGTTGTTTAACTTGGGGAATTTTGTAATAAAAATTTTGTTCTTTGATAAATCTTTTTCACTTTAGGAAGTTTTTTCATTCATTGTTATTTTTAATTTAAACAATAATGAAAAAAGATGAATTGAATAAGACCTAGATTTTTATCAAAATATTTCATTATTATTGCCTATTTTTATTTTTTTTCTATTTTTAATTTCATTAGAAATGCTTGTTTAATTTTGGTACTATTACAAAATGTTTGTTTCGATTCAGAAGTAATCAAAATGAAAAATTCCGGATTAAAATTTTCAAAATTAGAGAATTTCATTAGAAAGGAGTTCAAATTGTTTCGTTTAAATTTCAAATTGTTCTGGGAGATTTCCCTTACTAAAGTTATCTCCAGTTTAAAAATGAGCATTTTGTAAGATTATTTATAAAATTGAGGAAAATATTAACATTGTTAATTGCAACTAGTTTTAAGAGATTATTGGAAGCAAACTTAAGAAAAACATATTTCAGGTTAAAATTCCTTATTCAATATTAGTTAGCATGAGGGCCGCGCTCTCAGCGCGTCAATTGCATCAGGTTGCGTCATGCGTACAAACCAAATAGATATGATTCACGCGGCCCTTTCTGCTTATGTTCAGATTCTCTGGATTTGTGTCGAAGGCCAGTGAGGGCCATGCCCATAATTGTGCGAAAATCCATGTTCCAATGTATTTAGAGTTTTGTGTTTTTTCCTTCTCTTTAGGTAAACGTTGTAATTCTCATTTAATATGAATTTCAAAGGGCGAATTTTACTTCTGGAAAGATTTTCTATAAATCTCGTTGGTATGCTTTAATCTAAAAAAAAATTATTTTGGAATTATGCAATTGTCAAGATTATAAGAAATATTTTTCTTGAACAAACCCTTCTTGATGAAAACGTGTCGAAAAGATTTGGAAAGAGAATCTTTCAAGAAATAAAATTATTCGTACAACATTAGGATTATACAAGAGTACTACACTCTTTACCTAAAGAAAAAGCAAACACATAAGAACCTAAATAACTATTGTTAAATAAACACTTTCAACCAAAAATATTTGTTTCGAAGGCTTGCCTTCAGTTCAGTGCCAAAATTAGTTACAATTAAGAATGGGAACATTTTCCTCGATTTTGTAATTAATTTTTTAAATTGTTTATTTTTCAACTTGAGGTAACGTTAGTATATCCTTAAGCTAATGCTATTTTTATTAAAACTGAAAAAAAAGGTTTAGTCACGAAAAACTAAGATACTTATCTTTTTAATACTATAACCCTTTTAATAATAAAAATTTATCATTTCACATGAAAATTCAGAACTGTAAAACTGTAACTATTTCAAATTAAAGACATCGTGTAAATTACTGTGGTAACAGTTATATATAATTAAATTTTTATCGATTTTCATTTAAAAATACCCAATGGTTCACTTCTTCTTGAGATATTTTAGATATTATATTGCAAATGGAAAATAAAAATAAAATAGTTCAAAACCAAGTTCCCGTATATCATTCCACTCTTTGAAATTTGCCAAATTTTAAGCCTTTCAATTCAAAAAATTTAAAAGTTTATATTTGAAATTTTTATATTTTGGAAAATTTTCTCAAAAAAAATTATTCAATTTTAAATCCTTAGTTTCAAAATCTTTTGATTTTTAAGAACTGAATTAAAAAAATTAATTTCCTAATTTTTCATTTTTGGTGAATTTATTTATTATGAATTTATTAAATTTCATATCTAAAAAAAGTAGCCAATTTAGAATATTTAAATCTAAAATGATGAAATTTATGACTGAATAAAATGGAAACTAAATGAAATGACAAGATTAAAATCTAAACTCACTACATTTAAAACTGACTATCAAGGCTTTTAACATAAAATTTAGTAATTTTAAAAGATTTAATAACGAAATACCCCTGATATTTTTAAGATTTGAATTTGTCACTACAGCATTATGAATCTCTAAATTGGAAACCTACAAAAATTAATAAAATGAGAACTGAATATTTTGGAATTTAAGTTTGTGAAGTAAAAAAAAATTGTTTTAAGGGCTCAAGAATAAAACTATTTCAGAATGGAGCATTCAAAATTATAATTTAGAATAACATGTATTATTATTAAGTATCATTTCATGTGGTATCAAGTGATAGTTAAAGTGATTGGATAGATTTTGTTACTAAAAAATGTGATTTCTGCCAAAAATTAAATTCCTGTCATTTGCACCAATAGAAACTTAAGAATTTGTAATATTCTGAGCTTATTAAGTTTTATTGCTCTGAAAGCTTTGAAAATGATATGCTTTGTAATTGGAAAGTTTTAAGCTTAAAAAATTAAAGCATTCTAAATTAGGAATTTGGTCCTAATTCAATAATAATAATAATAATAATAATAATAATAATAATTTATTTTGAAATTGTGCATTGCTATTCTAAAAATTTAATCATTTTAATCTAAGTTGCAAAACTAGTAACTTAGAAATGAATGATAAAGCATCTCCACGTAGGGGGAACAAGTTTATGAGCGGAATAGTAGGAGCTTTAATGTGGAAAAAGTGGTTCACTTAACTATTTATCGTTTTATTACTCGATAATAATAAACATTCCAAATGTATTTAAATTGTAATAAAACGGTTTAGTGCAAAAATGTTATTAAGAGTTTGGAAAATTATTAAAAAGAGGAATAAAACCGTTACCGATAAAAATTTTTGGTAACATCTCATAAGGTGGTTTCTTGAAAATATGCCTGTAGTATCTTCGAGTAGAAATGTCGCTCTCTTTTTTTTGAAAGGGTTTAACCTGTTCCACAGGAATCATCGGGGTAAAAATGTTCATTGTTGATATGACTGCTCGACGAATACTTTCTGGATATTGAAGAAGCAGAATGTAATCTGGTTCTATTAAACCATCTAATGCTTTATAAGGAGAAATTGATTGAAGCAAAACATCTGGTCTTGGTACTTTTGTTTTGTCCGCTTGTTTAATTTTTCGTGTTGCTGGTTCCCATCTTAGGAAGATTAATTGCTTTACTGTATTTTTAAAAATAATTTCTTAAATTAGAAGACATTTTTTAAATGTTTGGCAGTACCAACTTTAGGTCCCAAAATGCAATAGTTCCATCCTCGCTTGCAGTTAAGAATTGACAACTTAAATCCTTAGAATCTGTGTCTTCTGGAAAATTAATTATCCTACCATCTTTTCCTACTTTGTTGTAAGCTGGCACCCATGCAATTTGTGTAATTCTTCCTTTTTGACTACTCTGTAAGGAGGACATCGCTGTGATATCGACGGCCGAGACACCAATTGTATCACGCATCCAGGCCATTAGGTTTTTCATAGCAATTCTGTATTTAACTTGAGCAGTGGTATGCACTATTATAGCCTCCATTTTTTTTATCTTTCCGGGAATATGCCAAATAGCGATCTAAAATGATTCAATATTATAATTTGTTTTTTATAAGAATATGTTTGAAAACTACGTCACACTGACAGATATGCTAAATATTAATGCACAAAGTGACTAAGAATCATTGCTCAAAAACACATATTGCAGGAATCAGCCTCTAAGAACTGCGAGTTTCAGACATTAATGAATTATAGTGAATTACAAATAATTTTAAAGTTTTGTTAATATAAACTATATCATTAATATAACCGTTATCAATGTATTAACACAAATCTTTGTACACGGAGACACTTTTTGTTAGAATAAATAATAAAAATAAATGAGAAGTTAGCATGATATCGTTTCATAATAGGAAAAACAGGGTTTGCGTATCAAAAATTAATATAGTGGTTTTCAGCCGTCAAAAGTAATATTTTTGTTTGAACAAATGGAAAGGTTGTTGCGTTAACTC
The DNA here is from genome assembly GCF_010883055.1 of Belonocnema kinseyi. Classification (NCBI taxonomy): domain Eukaryota; kingdom Metazoa; phylum Arthropoda; class Insecta; order Hymenoptera; family Cynipidae; genus Belonocnema; species Belonocnema kinseyi. Next base: position 61,927,828 of record NC_046665.1, read on the forward strand.
TTATAAAACTTGCGTGAATTTAAATTTCACTATATCAAAGGTAACAAGCGAAGGGAAAACGATAGCATTATATTTTATTTGAAAGAGCGAAAACATGGTTTGAAGGTGCCATACAAAGCGTATGAGAATCTCAAACGACTATATGAAAAATAACTAACTCCAAAAATTATTATTTTTATTAGTACATACTTGATTTATTCACTAAATACATTATCGCACGCTTAATCGCTATGAAAAATCGGAGCGGCTGCGGCGAGATTCGAATCTACCTCACCTAAAACAGTAACGCATTCCCTAACAACTAAATCCCACGGCTAACATACATAATGGAATATTTGGCAAAAATCTCGGCTAAGCGGCGCACAATGGGAGGAAATGCACTTTTTTCGTGTAAAAATGTCCAGAACCTTCAATTTTGGTCCGATTTTTAATTTTTTTTAAAATTAAAGTTCATTAAATTCTGAAGAGCTTAACGCTCTAAACTTTTGTCTCTTCTACTTGTTTAGTAATACTTTTTTCCCTCAAAGTATGGAAAAACTAAAATTTTGTACATAACAATTTTTTACGCTTCAATAACTGATTAGGTAAACTTTATAGATTTTAGATTTTTTCAAATTATAATTTCCTTCAATTGCCAGAACGACTTCAGCTATTTCTTAAAACAATAAATATTCAATAATATTTGATAAAACATAACAATTAAAATTTTTATAAACAAATTAGATAAACAAATTGAACATTTTCGCCCTTTCGCATATAAATTTTTTTAATTTTTGCACTGGAAATGTTTTAAGCTATTGGATGAATGACTGCTAGTTACAAAAATATTTAAAAAGTTAACAAGAACAATTGTTATAAATAATTCTCGTGATAAAATATTCAAATTTAAGGTTTCATCCAATTTTAATTTTCTTTAATTGCTAAAATAGCTACTGATATTCCTGAAAAATGTATAATTTATAATATTTAGTAAAATATAACAACTTAAATCTTTATAAATAATTTAGATAAACAAATTCCAAATTTTGCCAATTTCACGTAGAAATAAAATCTGTTTCCTTAAAATCAATAATTTAAATATTATAAAAGATACATTTTTCAGGAATATCTGTAGCCATCCTAGCGATTAAAAAAAATTAAAAATTTTTTTTACCAATAACAAGACTATTTGCAAATTTGTTCATAAAATTTGTTTATAACAAATAAATGGACTGATGAGCAAATTATTTGTATTATATGAGCCCTAAACATTTATTTAAGACAATATAAAGTTTACCTAATCAGTATTTAAAGCGTAAAAAATTGTTATGTAAACAATTTCAGTTTTTCCATACTTTGAGTTAAAAAATTATTAATAAACAAGTAGAAGAGACGAAGTTTCAGAGCCTTAAGATATTCAAAATTTAATGAACTTTAATTTTTAAAAAAAGTTAAGAATCGGACAAAAATTGAAGGCTCTGGACATTTTTGAACGAAAAAAGTGCATTTCCTTTCACTATGCGGCGTCGCTTGAAAACTGAGGGCATTATGATTTTCAGTGATTAAATTGATTTTTGATAAAATAAATTTTTTTAACGGAACTGATAATATTCTTGTATGAATATCATTCTCTAATTTGATATCTCAGTAACTCAGTATAATAAACTTGAATTTATTTAGATGTAATATTTTATAAATTGTACTCATTGAATTAAATCTTATTACCGTAGTGTATAAATATCGTTAGAAAGAATTCCTAATATTTTAAATCCAATAGAAAATGAATGAATTTAAAATAAAAAGAGTTAAATTTTATTTAAAATGTTTTGAATCATAACCTTTAGGCTCGATCGGAAAATGGCGGAAACAATCGAGGAACATTCTCAAACGAAAATATATGAAAAATTAAGAATAATAATTTCAAACTTTGCTATGCGTCTCAGATTTCTGTCAACTTCATATTGACAGTAACAATTTCTACAATACGTTTTCTAGATTATGATATCCACTACTCTTTTTATTAAAATTATTTTTCGCAAACTCAGTAAAAAGAATATCATTTATTCATAGTGTTAATTCTTGAAATGGAGATTCATAATATTTCGTATTTAGAATTCTACTTTGTCGTCTTCGTGTTTTAAATACTCGTATGATAATATTAATCTTCGGTTTTGAAATACGAATAAATATAATAGAACCTCAATTCTCCCTATTTTGGAACGATATTATACTAAAGTCTTGTTAATTTATTTCATTAATTCTAACAAAAGGTCTCTCAGTGTATAAGTAAAAAAATAAAAGTGTGTACAGACTGCGGTCAAATTAATTATTGCTTATCAAACACATTTGATTTCGCTTATCAGTTTATTCTCAAACCTAACGAAACATTAAAATAAAAAATAATGTTAATTAATGTAGAAGATTGAACTGGACATTCTTTGACGTTTTATAAAATTTTAAATGGTTTTAAATTTTAGTTTTTAGTTCAGAAATTAGAATTCCAAACAAAAAATTCTATCTACAAAAATTAATTTTTAAATAAAGCACGCTGTTGATATTGAGCGTATCAGAGTAATATTTTCAAAATTTATGAAATTTAAATCTGAGTTGAATGAAAAACATTACAAAATGATAATTAAAAAATTTACTTGTATTTTAAAAACGATTTGGTTGAACTATTTGATTGAAGATTTAACTAATTTTCAGAAAGTTAAATTTTTTCAATTACTTTTTTTGAATGAGTATTTAAATAGCCAATATTGGTATGAAATTTATTGCTTTTATGGCAAATTCAACAATTTGCTTGTAAATTGATGTATTTTGTTGTAAGTTCGTCTTTTTATTGCTGGTATAAAATTAATCTTCTTGATCGAAAATTAAAGTATTTAACTATGGATTAGTTTTTTCGTTATGAAGAAAATTCGCCATTTCTGTTTGAAATTAAACTATATAGTTGAAATTAATTTTTATTTTTCTATTTAAAAAATCATTCCTAGGTGAAGATTCAACTCTTTGGCTGAACATTTTTCTTTTTGGTTTGAGAATTCAACTATTTCGTAAAAATTCTACTATTTGGTTGACGATTCGCCAATTTTGTAGACAATTTATGCACCTTGTTGTAAATTTTCCTTTCATGGCAATTAAGAAATTTCTGTGTTTGGATAAGAATTCCACTATTTTGAAGAAAATTCGTTTTTTATTTTCGTTTTGA
>NC_046665.1:61931117-61938183 GCF_010883055.1 Belonocnema kinseyi
AAAGAGGGAGCTCTTCTTAATATTTTGACACCAAAATCATGTCGATACACCTTACCGACTGCGAGTAAAGCCACCCACGCTTTAAATTGACAGACTGTACATATTTCTCGATTCAAAGTTGATCTGTTTTGTAGAAAATTCATCTTTCTGTACCAGAATTTAACAGTTTTGTTACAATTTTGTCTTTTTCGTTTGAAAATTATATTATTTTTGTCTTAAAATTTACTACTTGGTAGAAAATACATATTTTTTAGTTGAAATTTTAATTGTTTTTAAGTAACTTGCCATTTTCGTTTGAAAATGCAACTATTCGGTAGAAATGTATTTTTCTTTCTTGACTGAAAAATCTTTTCTGGGGAATTCGTCTTTTTAGTTTGAAAATTTATCCCTTTTGGTATAAATTTCATCTTTTTGGTTGAAAATGCAAATTTTTGACTAAAAATTAATTTGCATTGGTTAAGGATTCAAATACTTGGATGAAAATTCTTCTTTTTAATTGAAAATTTAACTATTATTGTTAAAATTTATTTTTATAATGAAAATAATTTATTTTAACTGAAAATATACCTATTCTATTTTTCGTTTAAAATTTACTCTTTTGATTTATAAGTTAAGAACCCATCTCTTTGGTATTCAGAAATTAACTATTTTGTTCCAAATTCGTTTTATTTTGGTTGAAAATAAAACTGTTTTCTAGAAAATTTATCTTTTGGTTGACAATTGAATTGATTGCTTTTGATTAAAAATGCAACTGGTTAGATAAAACAATATTTTTTGGTTGAAATGCCAACTGTAAAATTTTTGGTTAAGAACTTTTTCTTCTGGTTAAATTCAACTGTTTTGGACTTGAAATCTTTTCTTGATGGAAAGATCTATTGATATATTGTTGGCTGATACTAATCATCTTGCTTTAAATTTATTAAACTTTTTTATATTCGATTATTTCGTTGAAATATTAACTTTTATGTTAGATAATGCAACTAGTTTGATCAAAATTCATCTTTTTGGATTTAAAATTAATTTTTTTTTATTAGAAATTCATATTCTATCGTAGAAAAGTTCTTGATTGAAACCATTGTAAAATAGCTTAAGATATTTTTGAAAGCCCCCTGAATTTAATTGGCTGAAATAAAAAAATTGTATTATTTAATGAAAAAACCTTGGCCTATAATTATTCCGAAGTAAAACAATTTTTCATACAATGTCTGTTTTTTTAAGTGCGAAATAAAAAAATGACAAGTTTGTCCCAGAATTACCCCGGTTAAGGTAATTCCAAGAGAAAAAATTAATTTATTTTTATATACATTTAAAGATTCGAAAAGTTTAATTTTCTGCAGAATTAAAAATTACCTGTCCATTAGAACAACCTCCTATGATAACATTTTCATTGTGAGGACAGATTGAGACTACTGTAACTTCTCTTGGCGATTCGAGAACTAATTTTGGCGCGAGGCAATCGTTGAATGACCAGACTAGAGTTTGGTTCTTTCCTTTATTTGATCTTTTTATCTAAAAGAAGAAAATATTCCTAGATTTATTTATATATTTTTAAATTATAATTTAGGTTGCGGTTTTACACAGGATTAAGAAAACTACTTGCTTATTTTCACTAAAAATTGAAATGTCTGTACTAAAACTAATATTATATTTAAATTTGATTTCCTTAATTGAGAAGAATGCAGATGTGGATTTTTGAATATATTTTGCGCATGTTCACGGACTACGCATATTTAATTTTTTAATTAAATTGACAATCTGTTTAATTTCTGACCGCTTTTATTGATGAAAAAGCCTATCCAATATTTTCGTTATTCCGTCGAAACAAATATTAAATCTTACATCAAAATTTGTTTAGCAGATTTCAAATTTTAGTTAAAATATTGCTGAAAAAGTGTACCTTCCATATAAATTGTTTTGGTCCAATGTAGGTAGGAAGATTGGAATTTAGTGATGGAAATATTTCGATTTAAAATATTTTCGAGTTCTTGAGGTTGCAATTTCAAATCTTTTATATTACTCAAAATCTAAATGTTATACTTACCCAATTCCTACTTTATCGAAATTTTCTCGTAACAGCGTATGTCTACATGAATTGAGATATCGAGTTTAAAATTTTTTAAATTAAAAAAATGGTACTAATTAGCGTTCTTTTAGTCCCAAATTCTGAAAATCATTTTAAAACCTTTATTTGTGGATAATTTTTGGAAATTCCATACATGTAGGATTGCACAAAAATGTTTCTTAATGCCTTTTATTTAATTGTAGTCTAATTTTCACGACAAATTATTGGCCTTGTACAATTTTTTAGAATAAATTTGTAGATACATTCTTCTTTACCTAATTTACCTTTTGTTATAGTAACAAAAACCTGCTTATACATAGTTTTTCAATTCTTTTATTGATTGTTATTACAGTTTTTCTAATTAAACTAAAGTGTACTCAATCTCTTTTTATTATAAATTCAAAGATTTAGGCCCTGAATTAACAAGAAATGAACACAAATAAATAAATACACACACACACATATATATAGGTTGTCTAAAAAGTCCCGGGACGGTTGGATATTTCCTCAGGCAAAATATTTTTCAAAAAAGTGAAGGTCATTCCTCAAGTAAATTTCAACGAGAAATTCAATGGTGATCTTCATTTTGACCTGGAAGTTGATCTTCATGGCTTTAGGAAGGTCAACTTTGTTTTTTCAAATGGAAATCCCCTTTTTTTTACATCTGCAAACGATAGAGCGGAATATTCTACGTTCAGGTACGTAGCCAAGTCATAGGTCAATTGTAACGTTCAAGGTCAGTTAGAGATTATTTGAAATTAACAAAGTTTTCCAAAAGGTTAGTGCAATTCCTGAAGTAAATTTCAACGAGAAATTCATTGGTGAGCTCTATATTGATCTTGGTGATGATCTTTAAGTTTTTTCAAGGTTTTTTCCAAACAGTTTACGTTTACGTTTAGCATTACCCAGGAACAACGACGTGGGCGTAATAAAGTCTGTTCCATTTGAGGTGCTTGATTAGCGTAAGTCCTCTTGCCTCTCACGTTTTGAGGTACTTGATTAGCGTGAGTACCCTTGTCCCTCACGCTTCAGTGAAGATGTTCGAACTAAAAACCTTGAGCTTCTTGACAAAACGCTATCCGATTGTAAAAATGAGTTAAAGCATTACGAATAATCTCCCTATCGATCAAAGTAGACTGTTGGAGAATCCGATTCTGCAATTAGTCTAAGCTTTGCGGTTGCGTTGAGTATACATTGCTCTTTCAATAACCCCAAAGAAAATAGTCGAGAGGCGTCAGATCAGGAGATCTAGCAGGCCACTCGATTTCAACCCTTCTTCCAATCCAGCTTTGAGGGAACTGAGTATCCAAATATGCTCGAACCTCCCTACCGTAATGAGCCGCTGCTCCGTCCTGTTGGAATCAAATATTTTGAAAATTATCGCCTGTAATCTCCCTTATTCTTGGCACAATTTAGTTTCTGAGAAACTCTTCATATGCACGGGCATTGAGATTACCATCGACGAAGAAAGGGCCTATCAATGTATCATTCAAGATACCGGCCCAAACATTAATCTTTTGTGCATATTGTATGTGACTCTCCAACATCCAATCAGGATTTGTGTTTGTACGATATTTACAATTTTGCTTGTTAACTTCACCTTTTAAAGTGAAAGTGAATTCATCTGAAAATACTGTATTGTACAGAAAAAAGAGGATCTCTATCAATTCTATCCATCATAATTTCACGAAATTCAACCCGACGATTAGGATCGTCTTCATTGAGCTCTTGTAACAGATGAACTTTGTAAGGAGGGAAATTAATGCTTTTTAAAATATTTCGCACTGTCTCGGGGGCAAAATCACGCTCATCAGTAGCTCGACGTGAACTAAGGTGTGGGTTTTCAACAAATGCTTGGGCTGCTACGTCCATCTGCATCTCCTCAGATCCTGCAGATTTTGTCGACAAGTTCTCTGAAGGTCTTTGATAGATCCATGATTCATAAAGCGCCTCACTTGATCATAAGATTGAACTCGATCTCCCCAAAGACGCATCATTAATACAGATATCCTCTCTCGTTCCGAAAGTTTAGCTTGCGCCATAATAATCTTTTATCGAAAGATAGTAAGTATGTACTCGTAATACGTAAATTTAGTTTCGATTCGTAATATTCGTATTGAAAAACGGTATAGGACTTATGTTATCGCCTTAGGTATTGACTTAGGTATCGAAAAACGGTATAAGACTGTATAACTCTTCGGGGAGGAATAGAACTTTCACCAGAACACCTGGAACTTTTAATGAAAAATGTCCTTATGATTTTACAATATTTAAAAAGCTGTAATCAAGATCAATACAGAGCTCACCAATGAATTTCTCGTTGAAATTTACTTCAGGTATTACACTGACCTTTTGGAAAACTTTGTTAATTTTGAAATAACCTCTAACTGACCTGGAACGTTACAATTGGCCTATGATTTGGGTACGTATCTGAACTTAGAATTTTCCGCTCTATCGATTGCAGATGTAAAAAAAGGGGATTTCCATTTGAAAAAACAAAGTTGACCTTCAAAAAGCCATGTACGTCAACTTCAAGGTCAAAATGAAGGCCACCATTGAATTCCTCGTTGAAATTTACTTCAGGAATTACACTGACCTCTTGGAAAACTTTGTTAATTTCAAATAACCGGTAACTGACCTTGAACTGTACAACTGACCTATCACTTGGATACATACCGAAACGTAGAATTTTCCGCGTTATGGATTGCAGATGTAAAAAAGGGGGTTTCCATTTAAAAAACAAAGTTGACCTTTAAAAACCCATGAAGGTCAACTTTAAGGTCAAAATGAAGGTCACCATTGAATCGCTCGTTGAAATTTACTTCAGGAATAAGCTACACTTTTTTGAAAAATATTTTATCTGAGAAAATTTTAACCGTCCCGGGACTTTTTAGACACCCTGTATAAGTTTTTGTGGTCGTGCCCAGAGGACGGCCGGGTATTAACAAATAAGATCACATGAACTCCCATCTAATACAAGGCTGCTAAAGGCTGGTGATCTTCTCAGCATAAAAACATAAACCCAAAACGACTCTCTCGGTTTTAAAAAATGGGTTTACGGAAAAACAAAAAAATGCACATCTAGATTTTTTCGAGAGGAATATATTAGTGCACTTGGGTTTTCGACCCGATGCATACTTTGTTTATAACAATTGCAGAAACATAACAAATGGCGGAATTGTTTAAAAAATTGTTTAAACAAAAAAATGCACACCGAGATATTTGCGAGGCGAATCCAGAGGTGTTTTTACTTTTTTGATGTGTCTCTTAGTATTTTAAAAATTAAATAAACAACTTTGAAATCTATATCTACGGGCACGAAGCAACGGAGCGCAGAACAACAAATGCTCTGATTGTTTAAAAAATGGGTTTACGAAAAAACAGAAAAATGCACATCTAGATTTTTTCGAGAGCAATGCGTTAGTGCACTTGTTTTTTCGATCCGATGCATATTTTGTTTATAACAATTGCAGAAAAATAACAAATGGCGTAATTGTTTAAAAAAACAAAAAATGAACACCGAGATACTTCCGAGACGAATCCAGAGGTGTTTTTACTTTTTTGATGTGACTCTTAGTTTTTTAAAATTTAATTACACAACTTTGAAATCCATATCTGTGGCAAACTTTAACGTCGTGATATTTTATGTGTGCCTGAAACAAAGAAAAAGCGATGCGAAACCAAAGACATAGGAAACGGCGTGTTGAAAGGCGGATTTGAAATATGGTCAGGAGTAGATAGTGAATCACATTGTAGGCAAGGAGTAGGTCTGATTTTAAATGAAAGAGCGAAGCAGCATCTCGGAGATCATGATTTTGTATCTCCTAGGCTTCTGTGGGCTAGAATGAAATAACGAATCCGAAGATTATTTATCATAGCATGCTACGCGCCAGTTGATAGTGCTCCCAGAGAAATAAAAGACACCTTCTGGGACACTTTAAATGACACAATAAATATTTGCGATCGTGGTGAACGAATAATTCTGCTAGGTGATATGAATGGATGTGTAGGAATCCAAAATCAGGATACAGAAAAAGTATTAGGTAATTTTAGGGATCCAAGAACAAGCTATAACGTAGATAAATTAGTTGGCTTATGCTTAAAAAGGAGACTATTCATTACAAATAATTGGTTTCCACATAAAATAATCCACATGTACACTTGGTCCAAAGGAAATAGTCACAGTTTAATTGTATTTGTTGCTGTGGATGAAAAGCTAAGAGAGCTGGTGAAAGATATAAGGGCCATGAGGTGTTCTTCAATGTTTCTGTAATGCTATTTTTTACGATTAAAACAAACACTCCGCTCTAGAAATGCTTCTGAAAACTAATTGCAATATTCATAATGATTACACCATAGGTAAATTTGTCTTTTTACAATGAATCCAACGATATAAGAAACTCATTTCTCATAAAAATGATATTATATAGTTTCTACACCAGGAAGGAAACATAGGTTTTCAACCAATAAACCACATTTTGGATGAGAAATTTAATGGGCTTGTGTAGGACGTATACTTGTAGATATTGTCGATACGAATTCATTTTTGATTTTTTTTCTTTCATTTTTTGTATTTTAACCACATTTATACATTTTTATCTTATCTTCATTTTTTGACAAAATAATTCCAGTGAATATTTCAAAACCTTGGGAAATTTTTCAGAATTTAAAATAAAAAATTCAGAAATTATTTCAAAATATTAAAACTATTATAAGATCAATAAACGTTTACGATTACCTATAAAAGGATAATAATGTATTATGAAAATTTGTACATATAATTATTCATGGATACTAATAATTATTTATGGTATGTAAACATTATTTCATTAATCAACTAGAGTTATTTTGCTTCAAAGTCAAAAAATCTACCAATCGCGTGAGGAAATTCTGATCCCGCGCTGCACTCTTGGCCCGCAACTTCGAACGCGCAACTTGGAGTGCCTATTATTATCAATTCAAAGATTCAGGCCTTAAGTGAACAATAAATAAACACAAATGAAT
>NC_046665.1:61938283-61939447 GCF_010883055.1 Belonocnema kinseyi
GTATTCATTTAGTTCATTAACAAATTATCTTATTTGTGCATTTAGTTGAAAATTTAAAATTGAACTATTTCTATTGTTGTGAAATTTGCCCGTCTTTCTAGAAATGCATCAAGTTTTATCAAATTAACTCTTTAGACGGTTTAATTACAAAATTTTAATGGTTTTAAAAGGACTTTAAAGAAAATCATTTTCTTAAATTCTCTTTCGTGGCATTTTTTAGGTATCAGGAAATGTGAGGTAATTGTAAACCATCTCTAACATGTGGTTCTCGCTTTATCCTTTGAGTCAGTTTCAAAAAGACATTAGAAGTACCGGTCGTGTACCCTGAGAATGGGGAAACCGGAAAAAAATCTCCGCGTTGTTTGTAGTTTTGTAGGTTTAAAATTTGTTGATCAAAACATTATAATAAATTGATATAAATTACTTATCTTTAAGAAGGTTTTCGGATTTTCTATTATCTGCATATTCAAAATTTAGAATTGTCTATTTGGTTTTTTCCCCATTCTCGGGGTACACGACCGGTACCTCTAAAGTCTTTTTGAAACTGACTTAAGGGGTTAGGTGGGTTTCACAGGTTCAAAAAACGGTATTTTTACTATTTTTTTATTATGTACAATCATATATTTTATTTAAACGATTCAGGATATCAAAGATAAATATTTAAAGAGTATTTTGTGAAATTTTTATTTAAAAATTCCGAAAACTCAGCCGTTGGTACCTCATCTCCCTTGACGTACTCGTGGCTGTTTCGGCTAAGTCTCTTAGAATTTTACTCGGATCGATTTGAAATTTTAGGACAATATTTTAAACATATTGTACTACTTAATAAGATAAAAAAAATCGATTTTTTGAAATTTTCAAACCCACCTAACCCCTTAAAGGGCAAAGCGAGAACCACATGTGAGAGATGGTTACAATTACGTCACATGTCCTGAGACCTAAAAAAATGCTACGAAGGAAAATTTAAGAAAATGATCTCCTTTTAAGTCCTTTGAAAAGCATTTAAATTTTCTAAAGAAACCGTCTAAAGAGTTAATTTGATAAAACTTTACGTATTTCTAGAAAGACAGGCAAATTTTTCAACAATAAAAACATTTCAATTTTGAATTTTCAACTAAATGCACAAATAAGATAATTTGTTAATTAAATAAATAAATTAATATA
>NC_046665.1:61939547-61943612 GCF_010883055.1 Belonocnema kinseyi
TACTCATTTGTGTTTTTTTCTTGTTTACCTGAGGCCGGACAAAAATCTCCTTGTTATTTGTATTTTTTAGGTTGAAATTTCTTTTTCAATTCAAAATGATAATACATTAATCTCAATTACTTATCTTTAAGTAGGTTTCCAGCTTTCTATTATCTGCATAACGAAACACAATCTTAAAAAGAACAAATATTCAAAATTTAGATAAATTGTAATAATAATTAAAAATTTATTGAAATAATACATTTTACAGGGTAGCTGCGATTAAAGAATAATGGCAATTAAGGAAAAAATATTGAAGTAAAAATACAAAAATATTTTATATATAATAATATAAGAGAGTTGAACATAATATAGAGAAAAGTGCGCATTTATGATCAATTTTAATTGAACACGAAGCACAAGAGACGTTACGAGAATGTATTCTTCAGAGTAAAAGGAGCTTTAATAAAAGAGAATTCACAATTATCAAATTACAGTTGTCGAAAGCCAACTTAAAATTACAAAAAGGCTGAAATAAGCCATAATTGTTCAAGCATTCTAAATATTATTTGAATTATTATGATTTTTTATTTAAGATACTATTTTTTGGTTTAAAGCACTAAAATAACCCGAAATTGTTCGAAGGTAGAAATCTATCCTGAAATATAATTTTGTTGTATTAAAAACACCCATCTGAGTCGCATAAAAGTAATGTAGTCCAAAATTGTTAAAATATTATAAATCTAGTTCTTATTACGTTTCTTTTTTTGTTTAAAATACGCAAACTAAAAATTTGCAATGTAAACGATGTAACCTAAAATTGTTTAAAAAATAACAGCCCTGAACATCTGATGAATTTTCATTAAAAATCTCAATTTCCGGTGAAAAATGCTAACATAACCGAAAACGTAAATTGTTGAAAAAGGTTGAATCTTTGCAATCTAATAATTTCTGATTTAAAAACTAATTTCCGGCGTGGCACGCTAACGTAACCTAAAATCGTTAAAAGTTGTGAATCGCGGTGAAGATCTTTGTTGAGGAATAACAACATCACGGGAAAAACTAACACAGTAACCTCGCAAGTATATATAAAAGCACAAACATTTCTTAATTCGCATCAGGGTTTTACAATAGCGATATCCAGATTTTCAAGAGAAATTGTTATACAATTTTTTATGCAAGGTTTCAGTCCAAATGAATCCGCATTTTTATAATATTCCCAAAATTTATTTAAACAAAAAAAAAAGTTAACTTTTCCTTCGAAAAAAGTACAAATTAATTTATATTAGGACAGAATTGGCATTGTCACAGACTAAAAGGTTTAGGTTTGCATGAATTTGTGGTTAATTCTGAATGAAGAGGATTGAAAGTTGGGTTCGGATTCCTTCAGATTGGGGTCAGAGATTTAAAAGGATTGAAAGGTGATTTCGGATTGATTTAGGAGTAATTCGGCTTAAGGTAACGGATCGGAAAGGATTAAAATATAACTACGGATTGATTTCTGAATCATTTGGATCGGAGACACTCATTAGAAAGGATTGAGAGACGTTCGATTGATTCGGATTGGGGGTCCGAATTGAAAAGTGTGTTTTGATTGATATGCATTATGTTCAAAAATTAAAAACTATGTTGCGATTCGACTTCGGAATTACTTCAGGTCGAAGCTGTTTTTACTAACGGATTGGAAAGGATTACAAGTCGTTCGAAATAATCTTGAATTCTTTCGGATTAGAGATCAGATCGAGAAAAAATGAAAGTTTGTTCGTGCGAGTGTCGTAATTATGCGGTTTGGTGTCGGATTTCATTAGATTTATTTAATGTGATGCCGGATTCATTCGAATTGAACTTCGAAAATATTTACAAATTGAAAAGGATTCAGATAAAATATCTTTCCGTATGGTTCTCGGATTTGTTCGAATTTACCGTTTGGATTTAAATGTGAATTCGGATTGGTTTCAGGATAATTCGGATTAGACGCACGGGTTGAAACGTGTGTTCCGATTCATTCGGATTGGAAGCATAGATTGAGAATAATTTTTGGAATGGTGTCGGATTCATTTGGATTGGGGACAACAGATTAAACAGGATTGAAAACAAAGCTTCTGATTCACGCGGATTGCATTTGGATTTATCGAATGGATTAAAAAGGATTACAAGCTTCCTTCGGATTAGATCGGAATGAAACAGTTTGGTTTCAATGCACATCCCGGAATGATTCGGAAAATTTCGAATTAGTTCGGAATGAATTTCAATCCGAGACATTCCCCAGGGCAGTTTATCCATCGGGAAAGTCTGACTTCTTGAGGATAATTCGTGAATGCTGACTCAGCAGCACATCTCCACACATGTTTTTTTGGAGAAGAATTTAACCAAGAATGGTACTTTTTCAAAAACTGTTATACGTTGAAAGGTATAAATCGACGAATCTAAATGACAAGCTTCCATCACGGAGCAACCAACTGAAAAAGTGCTAACTTGTAGAGAGCAACTGAAAAGGTGCTATAGAGTTGAGGCCGTTGATGTTCGCAATAGAATTTATATGGCATTTTGAAGCTTCGAGCGTTCACCACGCTAGTTAACACCTTTTCACTTTTTCTCTAGCAGTTAGCACTTTTTCTTCTTGTCTCTCCGAATTAAAAATTTTACTTTTTAATTTAATTAAACATTTCTTAATTAATGTAAAGAATATTGCTTTATCTGAGGAATATTGTCATAAATTTTTAACATAAAATTTCACCATAAAGACCCTCTAAATCCGGCACAGTGTATAGTTGAACACTTACTAAAGGATCCTACTGAAGCTCAAATCGCCCTTAAAATATGTGTTTCTGTAATAATAAGATAAGATAAGCTCTTTATTATACCTCGTTATTAAGTTTAGGCCCACTAAACCTGGTACTTTTGGCATAATCTGTGTAGGAACATGCTGCAATGCCAGTCCATAATGGATGCCAGGATAGCTCGTTAATTACCTTATCCAAACAGAAATTTCCATCATAATAACTTTGATGTTCCTTGTAGTCGATTGTCATTATTGGCTGACTGTTTTTTTCAGAATGCATAAATTTGGTGTAATCACTAGTGTAGAGGTCCCAGGTTGAATTCAACAGCAGCTACGTAAATCGATTTTTCTATGTGACTCTAGGGGAAAAAATGCAAGAGTTGGTCACTTTGTAGAGTAGGTCATTTTAATTTATAAAAATTTGGCCAAAAAAGTTCTCCAAGCTTTTGATCATTTTGAAAATGTATTCAGTACAACAGAACAAAATTTTGTCGAAGTATTATAAACAATAAAGTCTGTTTGAAGAGCTTTCACCGAAATAAAATTGTTTCTTTGTTATTTTCTGCTATTTAATCAAGTTTGAAACTTAGTGAATAATATCTATGAACACGAGGGATCTCCTGTTTTTTATTTATAATAACTGAAATAATTTTTATTATTTCCTCAATTTTGTGAATGAATATTTAATAACTGTACCAAAGTAAAAGTGATTCATCTATAACTTTTTCACCAACTACGATGACTTATTCTTCAAAGAGACCTATACAAAATTACTTCGAGATTGCTTGATAACAATTTTAGGTAGGGCGATTTTTTTTAAACAATATTTTTCTATATAATATATAAAAGATTTTGAAATTTTAGTGACCTACTCTTGCATAGCTTCCACTATACCAACATTGGCGGCAGAAAATCGCTGCATAGTACAAAAAAAGATACCAATATACCTTACGAGAAATAATCATGTACATTGGACCTTTGTTGGATTGTTTTATTACTGTGCAAAAAAGTAAAATTGATCATTTTCAAATAATATTTTTGAAATCAATATGTATATTTGACGTTTAACTTAATATGTTTCCTCAATTTTCCTTTAGTTAATAAGTTTTGCATTCTTTTATTACTTAAAATACTTCGGCTAAAGAAGAAACATGTAACCTTTTACACGTTTGACATTACAACTACAATTTTTTAATTTCAATAATAAGTATAGTCTTTGACCTTCTTAATTTATTCTTACTCAAAATTATTTCAAATATTGCGAAAGTTCCTCATACTTTAAAGATTAAATTCTTTCTGATTTG
>NC_046665.1:61943712-61947722 GCF_010883055.1 Belonocnema kinseyi
CTGCTGAAATAAATGTTTGTAATTAAGTAATGTTAAACTAAAAAATGTGAATAATTTAATAAATCCTAATTCAAAGTCTTGGATAAAAAACATTCAGTAAATAAGGAATTCCATCAAACGGAGTAATTTCAGACATTTCAGATCAATTCGGACAATCTTAAATTCCCTAAATTCATAGGATAAATAACTTAATAAGTCTAAAGACTTGGAGAATAAAAATGGAGATATTTTTACTCTTACCATAAGTTGAACTGTTTTAATAATTTCACTACTGAGTATTTAAAACTGAAACCTAACAAATTTTACAATTAAAAAATGCACTTTTTACATGATTTACAAACAATATAAGTTTAAAATTAAAGATTTAAAAATTTTAACATTACAAATGGTATAATATAAATTTATGGTCTTAAAAATGAAAAGAAAAGACAGCTTTAAAAACTCAAAATTACACATTTTAATGTCTTTTCTTTTTAATTAAGACTTTCACATTTAGAGCAATAAAAATTTGTCAGATTCTCAGAATGCCTAAAAATCTATGAATTCTCTGAATTCACTAAAATCCTTGATTTTTGGAATTCCTGAAATTCTGTAAGTTTCTTTGAATTCTCTGAAATCTTTTATTTCTCAGAATTACTTGAATTCTTTTAATATTCTGAATATCCCAAACGTTATGAAATCCCTGAAGTTCTCTGAATTACCTGAGATTTCCTGAAATCTTGGATGTCTCTAAATTCGTAAAAATCGATGAATATTCTCAATTTCTTAGATTATTGAAAATCTATGAAATTCTTGAATATTCTGAATTCCTAAAATTCTTTAAATTCCCTTAATCCTCTGAATTTTCGGAAAATTTTGAATTTCTTTAATTCCATAAATGCTCTAAAATCCCTGAAATTTCGTTATTTCCTTAAATTACTTAATTCCTTTAATACTTTCAATTCCTAAATTCAAAGAACTCTCTAATATCCCTGAATATTCTTCAATTCTTCGAACATCCTGAATTCTCTGAATATTTGAATTTTCTACATGCTCTAAAATTGTCTAAATTCTCCGCTATTCTTGAATGTCCTGAATTCCTTGAATATTAGGAATAATCTTACTTTCTCAAATTATCAGAAATCCTGAAATGTTCTCAATTCCCTCAATTCATTAAATATGATGAATTTCAAGATTTCTAGAATTTTCTTGTGTCCCTGAATATTCTAATTTAATGGAATTATTCGAATTCTGTAAATCTCCTGAATTCCCTAAATTTATATAATTTCTTGAAATCCTTCGATTCTTATGAAATCCTATGAATTATTTCCATTGTTCTGAAGTCCTTGAATTTCAGGAAGTTTTCAGGATTCAGAAAATTCTACGAATTAAAGGAATGCAAATAATTAAAAAAATGTAGATGGATGCACATATATGTGGGAACTCGGAGAAAATCAAAAGATTTTAAGGATGCTAAAGAAATTCAAAACGATTTGAAAAGTTTAACAGAGTTTCTTAAAATATAAAGTTTAAAATTGTAATTAGAGCGCTCTTGTTTTATATTTGTTATATCATTAGCTGGTAATGCAATGTTTCCCGCGCGCTGTACCCTGCCTATAATATTGCTACTATTTAAGAAACTTTTGTTTATAGAGGACACAATGGAAATAAATAAAATAAATTTTAAAAAGGTTTCTGTAAAGTAATTTGAAAAAATGTTAATACTTTTCTTTATTAAACAAGTTTTTAAACATATTTTATTATAGATATTGATTAATTAATTGCCTGGCTAACCTGGATTTCTTAAATATTCATGTAGTTGCATCTGACAGATTTTTCGCATCGCGGATGTTTTTCGTGGGATTTATATATATTTGTATGCAAAAAGGACGACGAGAGCCAGAAAGATGTGGCTTCATGGTGGAAAAGATAATGCTGGATAAAATGAGAGCACAAGGTAATCTATTACGCTCTTACTTTATTATGCCAGAGGGAAAACAGAGAAAAAGAGTGTCAGTTTCCGATTTACAGATTTCACGTGACTTTACTTATGAAGTCGATCCACATGGAAGATGGTAAGGAGAAACTTACTTTTATTCTTCTACAAATCTAGAAAAAAGCAGATGAAATACAAAAGTTAAATTGAATTTTTGTTTTTCAATTAGCAATGAGAAGTATCTTTTATATAACTAGTAGCTTCTTTTGATAATGAAAGTGGTAACAAAGTAACTTCTGTAAATATGTAATGAATTTGTAACTGTATACATAGTTCAATTTTTTCAGTAGTAGTAAGTATAAAAACGGTTACTCTTTTAGTTACTATCGAGACATAGTTACAAAATTTTTTTATCACAATAATTTTTTTTTTGTACCTATTTTCTCATTTTCACTATTTAAATCATGGCTGCTAGTTATCGAAAGATTCTTTAGTACCGAAGATATATAAAACTGAATATAAATGAAAAAAAACACACACGGGGCTAAGCCCCTCATTTTCCCAAATTCCCTACCAAAATTCCTCTACTATATCCATATCCCTATACTACCCCTCCCCTACCAGTCAACACTTCTCACTTTTCCGCTTACCTTCTACTTATTTCCCCTACGACTTCTTCCATAAATTCCTGTATTTCATCTACTATATCATATATCATATCCTTCCGCTCCCTAGTCATCTTTTCCTTACTTCCCCAACTTTCATTGTATTTCCCTCTTATGACTTGCCTTAGTTTAATTGACTTTCCCTACAATCAGTTCCCCTACTTCAATTCACTTTCCATCCTATAATTTCTCTTATTTCCGTTCACTTTCCTTCCTATAACTTCCCCTACTTTCCCTGATTATCATAATTTTCATCTCGACACTTTCTTACTACTTTCCTTGAAGGGCCTCTCCATTCCGTTACTTTTCCCTACTTGCACAGATTCTTCTGAAACAACACCTAACTTACCATTTTCCCTAGCCCATCACTACTTCAACTCATGGGGAAAATTTACAACGGACAGACGGATGTCAGACCGAAATTATAAGAGTTTCTGTCTGGGGCTGCGAAACCCTGAAAGTTACCGATTTGCATTAATAATATGACTAATGTTCTTTCCAATTTAACACACTTTTGGAAAAGAACCTGGTATTGTTTTAGTCAAAATATTCGTAAGAAAAAACCATGTCTGCCCTAAGTTTAGATCTATGCTGAGTCCCAGGTTTTAACGAAGATACTATTAATTATCAAAGAAATCCAGTAAAAATTTAACAATTTTATAAACCTCCATAAAAGTATTATAAAATTATGTTTGAAAGTAGAAAAAAACTTTCTGTTATTGAACATTTTTTAATGTAATTTAAGAGAAATATAAATAATAAAATTATTTATTATTCTTTTATAGCAGAGCTATTAAGAATTCTTTAAAAAACTCAATACGAAACAAAACAAAAGAGATAATTTTATTTTAAACAGTTACTACACAGTGAAGTTACCATAAAAAAGTAATTATAGCAGATTTATTTTTAAAAAGTTTCTATGGTGACTTTATCTTTAAAAAGTGACTATAGTGGCTTTATCTTAAAAAACTGCCTATATTGCAAGTCGAATATTAACCAAGTGCCACCGAAAAGACAAGTTTAAGGTTTTTTTTGACTTTTTATTCTATTATTCATGTACAATAACCCTCACGAAACAAAAAATAGGAAAGAAAAAATGCAAAGGCGATCAATTTTATGTTCTGAAAATATTAGTGGGTTATTGGACAATCATATCTTGAAAAGAAATGACTATTAATATAAGTAATTAATTTATACCACCAAAGTCTCGATTTTTAAAATATGAGTTTTTCTGAAATCCCTGCAACGATTATTTTAATTTTGGATTCAAATTATCTGCATATCAATGCAGAACTATATTTTGCAAAGTGCTATTGACTGAATACACTTTTAGGTTCAAATTGGCTGAGCTTGAATAAAAATACTTCGACTTGAGTTCGACTTGAATTGCCCCCAATCAAGACATGCTAAAGTCTAAAGGGTCGACTTGA
>NC_046665.1:61947822-61949974 GCF_010883055.1 Belonocnema kinseyi
TATACAAGATTGTTTAACCATTAACAAAAACTAGCTTTTATGACTGTGAGAATTGCCCTTTTTTTAGGGCAAGTATATACTCGAAGTTATAAACCTCACGTGTTGGTGTCATAAAAATTCGACTCAAGAGATAAATTTATGTCTGCAAGACATAAAAACTTTTCTCCAAGGCATAAATTAATATATTAATTAAACATGTTTTAAACATGTTTGTTTTTACGTATTTCCAACGGCTTAGGAGATCCTTCTAGAAAGTTACCATTTTTTTAAAGAAAATTTTTCAAGGTTTTACTTGCTCATACCCTTCGATTCTGAATTTTTAAATCAAAAATAACTAATTTAATAATTACAGATTTTCCATTCATCAATTTTAATCCCATTTATGAGCCAAAAAAGATTAGATAATCTCAGCCAAGATAAAGCTCGTCTTGAGTCAAGTAAACGTCGTCTTAGCCAAGACAAGGCTCGACCTGAGACAAGTGAACGCCGTTTTACTTTCGTGGCCATAAAAGTAAGATGAAGGCCTATGTCTCGACTCAGTTTTGAGACGCAGCCAGACATCGATATCTTGGAGACGTGCTCAAGACATAACCAATTCGAAATCAAGTCGAAGTATTTTTACTCGGCAGGCTAAGAAATAATAATGCGTATATTTCTGAAAAAGGATTATTCTCTCGATCTCTTTAGAAGCTTAATGGCAAAGCACCCGACCTGCAATCGGAAGTTCTATGGTTCGATACCCAGCGAAACGAAAGGAGATCTCTTTTTTCAGAAAAAATTTATTTATAAAAATGAATTCATAGCTTCATCTGGTCTATATAGACGCTACGAAAATCTGTTATTCTCTGAAGATAATACAGATTCCTTGAAAAAATTGATTTGTAACACCTGGTATAATAATTCGTGTATTTCTGAAAAAGGATTCTTCTTTCGATCACTTTAGAAGCTTAGTGGGAAAGCACTTGACCGGCAATCTGAAGTTTTGTGGTTTGATCCCCAGCGGAGCGAAAGGAGAAGATGTTTTTCAGAAAAATTTAATGTAAGATATTGTTAATTGATAGCTCCATCTAGCCTGTACAGACGTTAAGAATTTCGGTTGTTTATTAATGATAGTACAGATTCCTTGAAAAATTCAAGTTGCAACGCCTGGCATGATAATTCGTGCATTTCTCAACAAGAATTCTTCACTCGATCTCTCTAGTTGCTTAATCGGAAAGTACCCGAACGAAAATCGGAAGTTCTGTGGTTCGATTCCCAGCGGAGCGAAAGGAGATATTTTTTCGGAAAAAAAATTAATTAAAAAATTTTTTCATTCGTAGCTCCATCTAGTCTGTAAAGACGTTAAGAAATTCTGTTATTCTCTGACGATAATACATATTCATTTTTAAAGTTATTCAAATGACATTTTTGCAGCCCTAAATACAGATAAAAATAAGCGTTATTTTTTTTTAATAAATACACTACGACCTCGCAACAAGAGATTTCGCAACAAGAGCCTTTTCTGATAAATGACGGAACCGAAAGCTCGTTCGCGGAAGCGTAGTAGGGCCGAATCGTACGTTGAAATGTCACGTGTAAATATCGCGAAATTAACGGAAGCTTCTCCTC
Organism: Belonocnema kinseyi; assembly: GCF_010883055.1. Lineage (NCBI taxonomy): Eukaryota > Metazoa > Arthropoda > Insecta > Hymenoptera > Cynipidae > Belonocnema > Belonocnema kinseyi. The sequence continues at coordinate 61,949,431 of NC_046665.1, forward strand.
GGAAAGGACTGGAACTTTTAATGACAAAAGGCATGCACACGGAAAATCTAAAGATCCTGTTTCAGGCTACGAATGGACACTGGGTGTTTGGAATGCTAGGGGAGTAAATGATCTCAAGGTAAAAGAATTGCGTGAAACTATGGACGTGAAGAAACTAGATATTTTATGCGTGCCCGAAACAAAGAAAAAGGGATGCGAAACTAAAGACATAAAAAACGGCGTGTTGAAAGGCGGATTCGAAATGTGGTCAGGAGTAGACTGTGAATCACATGGTAAACAAGGAGTAGGTCTCATTTTGAATGAAAGAGCAAAGCAGCATCTCGGAGACCATGGCTTCGTGTCTCCCAGACTGCTGTGGGCTAGAATGAAAGTAGGAATCAGAAGCCTATTTATTATAGCATGCCACGCGCCGGTTAATAGTGATCCTAGAGAAGTTAAAGATGCCTTCTGGGACACTTTAAATGACACAATAAACATCTGCGAACATGGGGAAAGAATAATTCTACTAGGAGAAATGAACGGTTGGGTGGGCATCCAAAATCAG
>NC_046665.1:61950074-61965974 GCF_010883055.1 Belonocnema kinseyi
AAATCTCTATCCCATCCACACACTACTCCTTTCCCCTGCCGAGTGAGTCACGCCTACCCCGAAAGGGAAATGGCTTAATGGTGTAATAATAATAATAATTCTAATGATAAAAATGTTATATAATAAAAATGTAATATAGGATATGTTTCGGAAGAAAAAAGTAAAAAATTATTGAATTTGAAAGAATCAATGTATTATGCATTTTTTATATATTTTTGGACCCAAATTGACCCAAATTGGTTTAAAAGGCCAATTCCGAGTCTCGCAATAAGAGCCATAATCCGGAAAAGAATCTTGTTGCGAGGTTGCAGTGTATTCTCAAAATACGAAAATAACTAAAAAATTAAGGATGGTTACTTGTTTTGAAAAAGTTCCATTTCGAAATGGTAACAACTAGTTAATTTTTCCATGACGTGAAAAATATATCATTTATTAATATATTTATCCACCTGCATATCCATTAATTAGTAGCATTTCTACTAATTAAATTAAAAGATTATTATAGAACGACAATCTTATAATGTAATTAGGATTTTAAAATTTATAAAGCGTGGGACAAAATCTTCTCTTTGACCATAAGATCGTGAAGAAAGTGATTTACTACTATTTTCTTACTACCGGTCGTCAAATCTTGAAAGGATAGGTGTCTTTTATGACAATATCGATCCCAGTAGAGGTAAAGAAAATTTCAATTACTTAAATTGATTTCACAAGAATAAGATGGGTCACTGAGATATTATTTTTCATTAAGTTCATGGAAAACAAGGAACTCAGAGAAAAGTAAGGGAATTTTTTTGTTTAGAGGAAATTATGGAAAAGTCAGGAATTTTGACCAAAATCTTGCAAAAGTCAGGAAATTTCCAAAACAAGGCATTTTAAGTAGCTGATAGGGATAATGAAATTTAAATTTTCTTATCTTCATTTTAAGTTATTTTATTGTGTTTCTATGTTTGAAATGTTACAACATTAACATTCTGTTCTTTAAATATTATTGGATACGGAGAATAAAAAATTTTTAATGGATAAATCAAGTAATTTTGTACATTATTTTGTGGCTACCATCGTATAATATTGTTTTTAGTTATTTATTTGCTTCGTATTTTTATTTCTTTTTTTTCCACTAGCTCTCTCTTATTGATATTTTTAATTGAAAATTTTATTATTAAGTTTAAAATTTGTCTTTTTGGTTGGAAAATTCAACTGTTTTGGTATAAAATTACCCTTTTTTAAAGTAATATAAAATATTTCTTAATTGAAAATTCAACTATTTTTTGTTAAAAATTTCATTTTTTCAGAATAAAAATATAAAATTTTGGTTCAAAATAATCTCCTTTTGTTGAAAATTCGTTTTTTGGGTTGAAAATTCAACTATTTTTTAGAAAACTAATACCTTTTTGGGTAAAAATGCAACCGTCCCGCTTAAAAGTTTTAACCAGTTTATTTAAAAATCATCTTTGTTAGGTATTCTTTGTTTTACTTGAAAATTCACCTCTTTGGTAAAACTATTTTTTGAAAAATTACCTTTCCTAATTAGAAATTCAACTACATGGGTAAAAGCTGAATTACTTTGTTAAAAGTTTATTTTTCTAGTTGAAGTTTTATCTTTTTGTTTGAAAATGAAACAATCTTGTTGAAAAATAATTTGTTTAGCTTAAAATAAATTTGTTTTAACTGAAAAATGCAACTTTTAAATTTTTAATTGAAATACGATCTTTTCAGCGGAAAAATCGTCTATTTTTTTAAAAGGAATCTTATTGGTGTGAAATTTCCTCACTGTTGCTTAAAAATGCATTTGTTCAGCTGAAAATGAAACTTTTTGTGGAAACTTTATTCTTTCGGGATGAACATTTGTCTCTTTGAGTAAAAATTTGATAACTATGTTCAAATTTTTTTTGTTGATCATTAATTTTTGAGGTTGAGAATTTAAATTTTTCATCTTTGGTTAATAATTTATATTTTTTAGTAAAAAATTCAACTATTTCTTTGAGAATTTATGTAACTTTTTAAAAAAGTTGTGTTTTTGATAAAAAATTCTTCTACTTTCTTGAAAATTCGTGTTTTTGGCTTTGAAATTTATTTATTTTGATACAACTTTCATCTTTCTCAGTTAAAATATCAACTTTTTTGTTGAAACTTCGTCTTTTCGGGCAGAAAATTCGTTCTCTTTTGTTGAAAATTTATCTTTCTTCTTGAAAATTCTGTTTTTAAATAATTAAATTATTTGGTTCAAAGTTTAACTGCTTTTTATTGAAATTTATTCTTTTTTGTCGAAAATTCAACTGTTCTGTAAAATAATTTTCTTCTTCTTAAAAATGCATCTTTTATTGCAGAAGTAATATTTTTTGGTTGAAATGAATAAATGAATAAATTTAAAATATTGATACCATCAGCATCACAAGATTAAAATGATGGTCGTTGAATAATAACGTTTAAGGAAAATAAGAAATTGGTTAGAGAAAAATCAGAGAAAATCAGGGAATTTGGATAATTGAATTTTTTGGCCACCCTGAATAGGTAGAAAAAGTATTTAAAATATTTTTAATTGTAAAATGTGATATTCTAAGGTTATTTTTTATCCTTAAGGGTACCTATTCTATAAAATTCTTGATTGAAGGATAAATTTCTTACCTCATTGCATATATCAGCTCTGTATTTTTCCAAAAATTTCTTAAAGGCTTCAGACTTGCTTTCACTGAATTTTGAAATGTCAATTGGCGAGTACTCGTATGCATGTTGAGACTTTGCATTAATTTGGAAAGGTGTTGTTGTTTGTGCTTCTTTATTTTCGTAAGTTAAACCTGTTTGATTGGCAGAGTCAACCAATGCTTTTATAACATTTTGGAAGGTCTCGCGATGTGGAACAAGTCTTACATAGCCATCCCTTTGATCATCAACATTTCTGTCCATTAAATTAACCCGTTTGTTTAACAAATTTGCAGTTGATTCTATCTACTTAAAATATATTTATGTTTAAATTATCATTATTAATAAATTATTCAGAAATAAAACCATTGCAATATACTATGGATGTATTCACAATGGGTGTATTTATTTGTGCCCTTTTTATGGGCATTTTTCTCTAACATAGGTATGTTAGGAATTCGCTACCTCATAGAATCAATTGACCTCATGTCAATTGATGTCTTCTGTTGCAATTCATAACTTTTTAACTCACAATAGTGTTATATTCCAAATTAAAACCACATTTTTCTCTATGAAAAAAACGTAACATTTTGTTAAGCTATTTAAGTTTCTATTGATTAGTAAAGAATGTTCATCAATGTTCGTGAATAGATCAATCCATGCGTCTCGAGGACGCCAAAAATTAAATCAAAGGCATTAGGATATTTTTTTAAACAAAAGATTTAATTTTAAATTTAAGAATATTGTTCTTCAATCAAACATGAAATTGTTACATATTAAGTCAAAAAGGAATTTAAAAATAATCTGAACAAAATATTTCAATTTTGAAAGAAATTTCAATTAAAATAATGAATCATCGACCGAAAAAAAGAAGAATTTTTAACAAAGTAGTTCCACTTTCAACTAAGTAGACGAATTTTCAATCAAAAAAGGTATTTCAGGTTATTCAAGTGAAAACTAATTTAAATACCCTGTAAATTCAAGGTTTTTCCATTTTCCTTTTTATGAGATTTTTATCTTAAAAACTATGAAAAACGTCCAAAGTGCAAAATTTTGAAGTGAAATTTGTAATATTACAGGATCAATGTGTAAAGAAAAGCTTACATTTTTAATAGAACTAGCAAAAATTAACCGTTTGACCTAATTTTTGGTTTTCAAAATTATTATTTGAATGTAAAAAAGCAATAAAAATATAGTAAAAAGGGTATTTTCTATTTATTGTAAAAATTCCATTCTGACTGTTTTTTAATAATTACGTTACTTGTGATCATGCAAAGTATAGATTGAAATATTCTTTTATACTTGTATTAATTTTTTCTGATTAAATAAAATGTTACATTATGCAAATAGTCGCATTTAATTCTATCTTGATCAATAGATCATCCGGAAATACCTTGTAAAATTATTTTTTAAATGTTGTAAAAATATTAAAAGTACGGTCTCAGATTATGGCATGCGCTTAGGGACATGTTTTATCAACGAAAAATATAGTATGCAAATTTAAAAAAGTTGTGGGTAAGTGCAAAAATGGTGTTATTCATATTGAATCTAATGGAATTTTCTCGCTATAATACGAAAGTTTGAGATAAAAATGACATTTTTATGACATTTTTCGGGCGCAATAAATGGTGTAAAAAATCAAAGTTGTGCGGTGGGAATTATTTCTTGAACATTCCTTAAGGGTCGACTAAACTTTAATTTACGAAAAGTTAAGAACTACATTTGTTAATTTTTTCCAAACCGTACTTTGCTCATTTGAAACCCCATTCTAATTTCAAAAGCCCCAGGGCGCAGGCTAATATTTTATAATATAAATATTCAAACTTTATATAGCTTTTTTGCTGAGAAAATAATAGAAACCTCAATCTCAAAAAGTGGTCTGTTTTTTTTAACGATAGTGGCATCAATTTCTGCTGCACTTCCAAGATCCTTCCACTGCCCTATTGTCTTAAGAACAGCATTCTGAACACGACTTTCTTGTTCGATCCTTTGAATCTCAATTTGTCGAATTACAGCATCTCTTCCAGCTTCATTAAGACATATATAAAATTGGCCTTCTTCAGTGGAAGATGGGGCATAGCCTATTAAAATGTTTGTATCTGGAAAATTTTCGATCTCCTCTTTTACTGGTAAAAAATCACTACTTTCGTCATGAAGATCAATATTATCTTCAATTAATTCCTTTTTTACGTAAAGCCATGGAAATTCGGTAGTGATATTTTCATCGATTACACAGCCTATTATTTTTTGAGTTATATGTGACAGATTTAATCTAGCGATTCCTGACACTCCCTGAAAAAGTGATTCAGTCAAGAACTTCTTCATTTTATTCTTTTGTCGATAGAATGCCAGTTTTTGATGAACTTATTCTAAACCCAAAATATTTATATATAGCAGTGAAAAATATCGTCTCTATCTCCGCTGGGATTCAAGCACATAGCCTTGGGTTCGAATCCCATCGTAGATAGAGATGATTTTTTTCATAGCAATAGATAAAAATTTTAAGTTCAGACTAAGTAGGCTAAAAACCGTCATTTTATCCACAAACATGTATATTATGTCAAGAGAATTTTCTCAGTTGGTACAAACGATTGATTGTGAATATCGGATACGTCTTTCTGGAATTGCATCAAGTTTACCCAAGTCATCTGTTATTGATAAATCAGTAGTCACCATTGTTGAAGATACAAAAGAATCAAGATTGTAGATTGATTTTCTCTTTCGTTTCATGTCTTGACTTTCAATTGCTTTAAGATAAAAACAAAAGCTTGTTCATAAATATTACTATTTTTAATTTTTGAAAGATTTCCTTTTCCATCTCCCCCTTATTAATTCTGTCTACGTGACAATGAGACACTATCAGCTTAAATTACGGTTTCGGTAATAATTTTTGTAATTAAAGCTTATTACCTGATTATCAATTTGACAAACAGTAAAATGCAATTTTTTGTTATTTACAAGAAAATCGGTTGGTAACTCAGGCAGTAGCGCTTCGGCATCATAGTTGAAAGGTCACGCATTTGATTCTTGCTGTTTGCAATCTCCTTTATTTTATATTTATTAAAATGCTTATACCAATAATCTTTAAAAATTAGTCAAGTAATCATTTTTCAATGCCTTTTTTACGGAAAAATTCAATTTTTTAAATTTTATCATGTTTTTGGCAAAAAAATTTATTATTAATAAATTTCGTGATAGATTTTCCTATTTTTATCAATTATATTTGGAATTAGAAGTAAGATTTAGGGTTTTTATATAAAAATGCATAGAAAATAATTCTGTTCGCGAAAACATGATGAAATTAAAAAAAATGAGTTTTATCTTGAAAGAAGGCATTATAAAATTAATATCATCATGATTTTAAAAGATTGTTGAAGGAAATTCTATTTATAAGCATCTCACTTAATAAACACAAAATAAAATAAGTTTAGGCAGCCAAAAATGAACACGTAACTTTTCGGCTATGGATACATCATTTAAAAAGTAACCATTTTTCGAAAATTAGTTTCAAGAACCTTATTTTTGAATGCTTCTGTTTTTAAATGAAGTTTGAAATTGTTTAATTCAGTTCAAATTCAAATGCGAAAAGTGTCAGGACGATTTCACTATTAGGTCTTTCAAAATTGCAAAATTTAATATTGAAAGCCTTAATAGTCATGGTTGTATTCAATAATTTTAGATTCAATTACTCGATATTGTTCGGTTTAAATTTTAGTTCGTTTGAAATTTAATCATTTTATATAAAAATATTCTAAATTTTTTTATTTAAATTTTAAGCGTACACAATTTCTGTGTTTTTTTTAATTCTTCAGAATCATAGAATATTAAATTGAACGACTTAAAAAAAGATTTTAGAACAAGGCGTTAAAAAATGAATTATGATTTATTTTAAAATATTCAAAAACACTTAATATTTCCAACTCAACCTAATAAAAAAAGAAATGTTATTTTCGATGTTATATTTTCAAGTTGTCCGATTTTTAGTTAAAGATTAAAAAAAGGAATAATTTAAAATTAACAAATATATGATTGAAATATTTCAAGAATGAATAATAATTCTAGTGAAGTATTGAAAATAAATCTAGTTGAACTTAGGAAGTTAAAAATTGTATTGGTGAAATTAAAAAGATAAAGAAGTCTCATTTTCCACTTGAAGTTAATTGATTAAATATGAAAAAGCTCTCATTTAAAAATGGTTGATTTAAAAAAAATTCAAGTTAAGTTTATATTATTAAAATTTGAAAAGGTTTGAATATAAAAAAGTCTTAATTTAAAAATTCTTGGTAATTAGATTTCTTACTTTAAAATCATGTTCGTGTTCGTTTAATTTACAGCGTTTCGTTATTAGACGATGAATTTATTTTTGCATAAAAGAAAAACTTGTCTGATCAGTTTTAATATTAATTATGAACTTTTTCATTTAACAAGAACTTAAAATTCTGAAATTTCAGAAATTTTAATTGTGAATGATTGAATTTAGTATTTCATTTTAAAATCTCAAGTTACAGTCACACTTTAAATTTGAAATTCTTTAAATTTTAAATAATTAAAATTTGAACGCTTTTAATTAGAAATAGTGCAATTCAAAATCCTTCTAATTTCAAAAGGTCTAATTTCAAAATTTCGTATTTGAATTTCTGTTTCAAATATTCAATTTTAAATGCTTTTATTTAGAAATTATATAAGTCTGATTTCTTTCCATTCCATTCGAAAACTTTCCCTTTTTTCAAAATTTTATCTAATTTAAAATTTTTTTATTTGAAACTTCTTCATGTTAAAATCGTTCAATATATATGAATATATATTTTTTTATTGCAAACACTTTCGATTGAAAATTATTTATTATTATTTCATGAATATACTGTTATCTTTATTCATAAGTAATGGCCGATTTTATTTGAAACTAGGCAGTCCTGATCTGGATGATGCTGCAGAATTGTTTGGGGTTGAAATATATTGTTTTCCAAAGTGAAATATGTGATACCTATCTTTTGCTTTTCACCAAAAAAATTTGTATTAACTAGGCGCTGCTTGTATATTTAGGTAAATTATGAAAATATAACCGAATTTTTCTTTTTGCGAAAGCTTGTAGTGCGATTCCGAAATTTAAAAAATCTCTAAAACGGCGTAAGGTAAGTGTGCCAGTTATCGGAAGCTTAAGGCGAATTTCAGATTTCAAATGCGCACTTTTAGAAAGGTAAATTACTTATTACTTGTAACATATCCTATTAGAATGAATATTATAAAAGTTCGAAGTTATAAATACGAGAATGTATGGGTTATCGGCGAGTCAGAAATCTGCCTGCTCCAGTTATCGGCACTTCGATGTGTGAGTGATCGGCAATAGTGTTTACGAAAAAAACATTTTTGCTCAGAACGAAGAAGACGACAGCTTACTATATGTAAAATACTGCCCTTCTGCCGACAACCCATGCATTGGCGAAGACTGGCACATTTACCTTATATTTAAAAAGAATAAAATAAAAATCGAGTTTTATCAAACAGGTCACCTTTAATTAACAAATTTTTTTTTTAATTTACAGTAATATGATTGAGATATCCTGTGAGTTCTGTCTTCTTAAAACTATTCTTTCATATATAAAAACGTTTGGTTTGTTATATAAATGAACTTTTTCGTAATATCATTTTTTTCAACATTTTAAGTTTTCATTTGTTTACATATTTTTTATAATGATGATAATTACAGATATGGAAAATTTCCTAAAAATAACCCTTTAAAATTTTTAAATTATCGACAATATTTTAGAATGAAATTGACATATACGGAAAGTCAAATTTAATGAAACTAGAGAAATTCAGTTTCAGTTTTATGAAATTAGCAAATTATTAGCATTAATAAAAGCTAAAAAATTTTTATTCCCAACATTTAATCTAAGTACCGAAAATATAAATTTCCAAGAAGAAAAATATTTAAAATGATTGTTTTTAATCTGTTAGAATAATATATTATGGCATGCATTGTATATACTGCATAGATTTACGTTTTAAATAGCACTTCAACAATTCAAGCTGTTCACTAATACCTTTGAAATAAAACATTATTTTAACCCTTGTAAATAATAAATATAATCTTTTGAGGAAATTTCAAACTTCGATAATTTTTAATTGCCGTAATTTACTTATTTCGACAATTTACTAATTTCGAGAATGTACCATTTTTGAGAATTTACTAAATTGCATCTTGAAATTTAGGATCTTGACAGTTCTATCATTATGTAATTTCGGTAATGTAATAATATAGTAAATTTGGCGTTTCTGAATTTTTCTAGTTTTTTTAATTTTTCTTTCGGAATGTTTCAATTACGTTAATAAGCATTTTCTGTAGTTTGATTTTTGGAAACTATATCATTCCAATGATAAATTTCCGAAAACTATGATACATTTGCGTAAATCAATTTAATTTTTTATAAATTCAAGACAATTTTAGAAAATTTCAATTTCAAATTTTTATTTTTTTCGGTTACAGTTACCGATTTTTCGAATGCATTTCCGATTCGTCCCGAGTCGAAATATAGGCCCTACTTTGACACTTCAAGTGGAAGTATTGCCCCTACTTTGCGGCTGTTAATTCTACTAGCTCCTACGTAGCCACTCCAGAAGATATTTTCATTCTATTTTGCTTCTGTATAAGGTTCAGCCCCTACATTGAAGGTCTTTCCTCTATATTCTTGAGTTTTACTCATATCTCCTTTAAAGCTCCATATTCTCCGCAGAATTTTTGAATTCTCTTTTAACGCTCTTAAATCGTAACGCACAAAATATGTGACGTCGTTGCCTTGACACCTGCGCCCTCGTCACAGATACTTTGTTGTTTTCTCTAAAATTCCACCACTACAGTTTGTGAAAGCAACTGTTTAATTGGTTTTGAATAATAAATATTAAAGTGATAACATCGAAATGGCTTCAAGAGGAAAGAAGTTTGCCCTAATCTGGTGGCTGCAAGTAGAAGGAAAAATGCAAACCAGCGCTAAGATTTTAAAGATATTTATAAAGAACTCAGATTCAAAGAAAAATGTTATCAAATACACGAGAAGAAACGTCAAAAGAAAAAGGTAAGAGAAATAGAAATCTTTTGTCTTGAGTTTTTTGTGTACCACAAAAAATAAATCCAAATTAGTTACCACAGATTCTGAGGAAATAGATTTTTATTTCACACAATTTTCTTTTGAATTGAAGAATCACGAAGTTTAATGATTTCAGATTAAAAATTTAGAAAATAGGAAAATTTTAAAACCTTCAAAATTAAATATTTGAAGCTTCTGAAATTCTAGAATTTATAATTGTTATTACAGAACGAAATTATAATTTGAAGTTCAAGCTAATTAGTTGAATTTTTATAAAATCAATGAATGAATTGAATTATACTTAACAAACTTTCAAACTAACTAATAATTTTAAATGTCAAATTAAAAAAATTAAGAAAAATTCTACTCCAGAACCTTAAATTTTAAAGAATTCGAATTCCATTTTAAACTGACAAAATTTATATTCACCAAAAATTGTGTTATTAAAACTTTTTTAGAGTCAAAGCCTTTAAATTTTCAATTATTTGTGTTAAATTAAAACCACATAAAAACCAATAATTTTTAAATTGCTAATTAAACTTTCTAAATTCAACTAATTTTCTTCAAATTTTGAAAGAGGTTATTAGGAATTATATATTTTCATGTAGTGACTGTTTTAAAAATATGCTTTTTTAATTAATGGTATAAAGAAAACTTGTTCTTCTGCGTCAACAAAGCTACGTGTGATACTTTCGAGGAAATGGAACAAATATTCAGATCATTGCACCGGGTTGTGCAAAATTGCTCTTTCGTCTAAGAATTTGTAATAAAACTAAATAAAAAAAAGACATTGAAAACAAATATGATTGCAAAAGCATGGCTATGCATATAACTTATCAATAAGAATTTAGGTTCTTAGAGTTCTGAACTTGAAAGAAAAATGAACTATTTTCTTTTTTTTACCTGAAGTTTGTCTTCCATTATTACTTTTATAGGTTAATTTATAAATTTGAAATGTAATTTCAGATAAACGATCGCCTACAACATGAATTCTCTGTGACATTTACTGTATAATTAAATAAATTTTAATTGAAATATAATTCCAAACAAATCAGAAGTAAACACTTTTCTACTTTATACATGTAATTTACATTGTAGTTGAATCATAAATCCTCTCACGTTTTACCTATTGTTCTGAGACGAAGACTTATTTGAAAAAAAAGTTTTTAGGACTAAAAAACATTAGACACACCTATTATAAAAAAGGGTTTTTAACCTCATAAAAATACTTCTTTTATTTCTGATTTCTCAACTCTGTTTTGAAAAATATTATCTTAATGTGATCTTTATTTTGGTCTTCTCTATGACTGAATTTCATTTATTTTTATTCGAAATAATTTTATCAAAAGGTGTTGAAGAAAAAGCCATAACTTCAGAATTCAATTTCTTTACTTTACTTCACATACAATACAATTAGAAATTTTTCCCCATGTTTTGTGTCATTTTTATTTTTTTCGTAAGAATTGAAAATTTGTAGTATAAAATTTCATTTAGCCAATGAATTAAATAATATTGTAAAAATTCATGTCATTAAAAAAGTGATTTTTTACATTTTAATAATTTTCAATGAACAAATCGAAATAATTATTATTGTTATTCTAATTACTATCTATTAGACGTTACAGCCTTTATCAAACAGTCTTACATAATAGTATTTTTTTAAGGTGTGTATGAATAAGATTTTTCACTTTTCAAACATCATTTATTATTACACCTACATTATTATTTTTATTATATTTATTTACTATTCTATCAGTGGCTGAACATTAAATTTGACTTGAAAGTCGCGCCAATTTCAAAACATTCGATTCCGCTTTCGCGGCATCAATCAGAAGCGGAGTAAGTGGTGACACAACTCTCCCTTGGGTGCGTTCCAGGGGACCACCGGGGTGCACTCGTGTACACTCCGAGCCGTTCCACGACGTTAGGTGAGTGTTGGGCTTTACTCGGGTGAATCGTTCAGTGGTCACTCGGGTGAAGAGTGGGGGTCACTCGACGGGTGACTATTTCACCCACTGAAACTAGGTAGGTGGAAGTGAGTGAACAGTTGAATTGGCGGGTAGAAGTGGCGAGAATCGCAAGTTTAGTAGTAGACTAAAATTTAGTATCTTCATCATCTAAAGTTTAGTATCTTCATCACTTTCCACTATTATTGAACAAATCACTGTTTGTAATAACAATGACCTCATTACTGAAGCAGCAATTAAAATCTTATCCTGTTATTGCATTTTTTTAAACTTTTGTGTAACGTATTCTCAACTATCTTTCACCAAACATACACTCGACGCACACTCGAAACCGTTCATTCTACCATTCTCCTTGCACTTCACCCTGTTAAACTCCGCCCACTTCTTTATTTCACCCACCAATTCACCCGGGTGGTCGCCTGGAACGCACCTCTTGAGGAACTCTAGGCTAGTCGAGAGGCTTTAGACGTAAGGAATGCGAAAATTATAGGGTTCGAACCCGCGGCGAATAAAAATTTACAGAGCGTGCGATTATAAATAGTGTAGTGATTGTGTAATAGTAAATAATTGTGTGCTTAAACATGTGAACAAATATTAGAGTATAATAGTCATAATATAATAATACAAAATATTAATTTTTTTGTGACGAAAAATCAGGTATAATTTTATAGAACTGTTCTCTATAATTTCGGGACTAGTTTAACGCAATGTAAAACAAAGACAATTTTAACTTTTATTAAACTACCCAGCGTATCCTTTACTATGGGATTAGTTCTATAAAATTTAATGGTTATTTTTTTCCGTGTGCAAAATAACTTCAAAAATTACGCAAATGTCACTGTGTCTTCTTCTCCTTGCTCTCCTTTTGTTAATTTTTTGTCAAAAACTAAGCCTCTATTTTGATGCCTCAAAAGGAGGATTTGGAAATATGTGCCCATCAGAGTCCTAAAGTAGGGGCAAAAATCGTATGGAAATATCCTCTACTTTAAAACCTTAGCCCCTACAAATATTAGCGTGAATATTATCAAAGTATGGCCTATATTTCGACTCGGGTTGTATCTAAAAATTCCAAAACTTAGAATAAAGAAGTACTGTTTATTAACATTTTTAAATTAAAGTTAAGTCACCTATTAATAAATATTCAAGGAACACTTTCTATCCGCATTTTTTTTCATGTAACCCAACCCCTCTCACCAGTCATCTTTGGCATTTGTTTAAACAAATGTTTCTCGGTATATCATGAAAATGCCTTATCTTCTGAAATTAATAACGCAGATATTGAATGCAAAGAGCTATATTTTGCTTTAAATACAGTTTACAATTACTTAAACAATTTTCAATTTGTTTAAACAACGTTTTACCCCTGTGAATATATAAAAAGCTACTATACTATTAAACTAATGATGCAGCTAATGAATATTAAAAATCATATTTATTGTTGAAGACATTTTTGAAATTATTTAAAATATTAGTAATCATTTGCATGCGCTTTTCCACACAAAAGGTAGCGCGCAATCTATATTTTTTTAATCCCTTGCACTCTACCGCTTACAATGTGCTTTCTTATTTCAGAATTTATAGACTAAATGTTGGATAATAATAATTTTTCAAGCTAGAATTTTTTTTTATTACTATGGAAAGGAGCAAGAGATATTAATTGTTTAAATAATTGAAAATATCTAAAACAAAAAGTATAATTCTTAAAATTCATCAAATGTATCATTAATCCAGAAAATATTAACTTTTCACGATTGGCAGGTGACAAAAATTTGTTTTAAATAAAAAAATTATTATTTAAAGAATTAAATATTAGTTAAAAAATACTTGGAAACTTGTAACTTATCAAATAAAAATAATAAATGTAGAAAAAATCAAGAAAATAGCATGAATTTTACATAAAACTGGTATTTTGCATTGTGGGACATTTTTCGGGCACAATACAAGGAGGTTGGGCGGGTGAAAATTAAAGTTTATTGAATGAGAACTATTCCTTGCAGATTCCTGAAAAAGTTTACAAAATGTTAATAACAAGTAAGTAATTCCATTTTCAATTATATTCCTAAACCGAAATTTTCCTAACTTCGAAAGTAATTTCAACAGCCCAAGGGAACTAGTTAATGTTGACTAATTAAACAAAAAATTGAAATTTCTTTTTCTGAAAAACGAACAAGATACAATTTTCTCAATGAAATGATCGTTATTATTTGGATAAACTATCTAAAGATGCAAGGTGCGCTAAGTTGATGAGAGATTTTTTTTCATAAAGAAAAAAAAAGAAAAATACTTTTCTCATATTTTGTCTTGGTAAACAAACTATATTCCAGTACCAAAATATTCTGTGATATCACCAGGGTTAGACAGCCCAAATTAATATGAAATTGGTCTAATGTTTCACTTGCGAATTTTTTTTAACCTTTTAACTTGATTTCAAAATCTTGTTTGTCTTCCTGTTCCCAATCTCCTTCATTTTCAAATTGATTTTCCTTATACTCATCTAGATCTTCCTCAAAATCTAATTCGTATTCGAGTACTTCTTCAGTTCGCTGATCTTGGTGACCTTCGGAAAAACGGAGACCGTTTTCTGAGTCCGGATGTTCTTCCCCGTAATTTTCTTCGGCGTCCTCATCCATGGTGGGTTTATCCAGAGGTGAGAAAACCCTTCGATTTTCTGATTGAATTCACTTTACAGAGTACGGGTTTTTTATTACCTCGCTTTGTTCTTCTTATTATTTGAAATGTCTGAATGAAAACTAAATATGACAGATTGAATGGCTTTAATGAAACAGATGAATTAATCATTCGTTTAATTTAAAAAAAGCTTCCAATACGAAAGAATTTAAATGTAAGATAAAAAATGCAATAGTAAGAATTATTTCACACTAGTAATTATATACGCGCGATGCATTTCGCCAGTAATTTTCCACTGCCAATTAATAATATACAAATATAAAACAATATTACAATCATTCCAATTTTAAATTTTACAATTTAAGCACTTTAAAAGAAAGTATAGAAAATTACAAAGCTACATAAAAAATATTCAGTTTTGAATGTTTCTTCGGCATTTGTCAATTATGGAAATTTTCAATTTAAAGTTAATATACAGTAAAATAGTTAAACCTTAAATATGCATTTGTATCAAACTAGTCCTTTCTAATGCTTCATTTAGTTGAATTATTTAAAATCTATGTTTTTTTTCACCATTCTGAATTGTCTGAAATGCTTTACAGCTCCTTCAAATCATATTGAATTCTTTTAAATTCCTTAAAATCTTTTGGATTCCTACGAATTCCCTGATATACCTGAAATTATCGGATTTTCTAAGTAATCTGAATTTCCTTTTCTTGCAATATTTTGAAGTTATTAGGCGTCCCTGAATCCGTGGAATTCCCTCATTTATTTGAATTCGTGCAACTTTTTGAATTCTCGGAAATTTTTGAATTCCGAGGACTTCGGAATAATGCAAAAAATATAAAAGATTTCAGAAGAATTAAGGGAATTCCAGGATTTCAGAGAATTCAGAATATTTGAGTGATTGGGAGGCATTTTCAAGGAATTCAGAATATTCAAGAAATTCAGAATACTCAAGAACGCCAGAGAATTTGAAGCATTTTAGAGCATTTAAGAAATTTACTTAATTTATTATATTGCAGAAATTGAATGAGGTAAGAGAATTCAGGGAATTCAATGTGCTTATGGCATTCAATGTGTTCCGAGAATTCGATAAGTTTGAGGAATTCTGAATATTTAAGGAATTCAGGATATACAGAGAATTAAAAAAGTTTCAGGAATTCAGAATGTTGAATGAATTCAAGATATTGAAGGAATTCAAGGAATTCAGCAGAGTCAATAAATTAAGTATATTCTCGGAATTCGAGGATTTCAGGATATTCAAGAAATTCAGAGAATTGCAATGATTTGCAAGAATTTATGTTATGTAGGAAATTTAGAGAAATCAAAAAATTTTAGGAATTCAAAAAGATTAGAGAATTCAGAACATTCAAAGTTTTTCGAGAATTCAAGAAAATGAAGGATATCTTTAAGCGAATTGTAAGAGCTCTAAGAAGACAATGTTAAAGTTTTAAAAGAGATATGAGAATATTTAATTTAGTGGGACGATGGTCGTGGGGGCTAAAGCGTAGGCTTTGGACCCACTCCTTCGGCTTGCGGGTTCGATTCCCGCCTCGCACTCTGGAAGAGTCTCG
>NC_046665.1:61966074-61976443 GCF_010883055.1 Belonocnema kinseyi
CCACCACCAAGTAAGTGTGTGGAGGGTGTGTAAAGGAATAAAGAAGGTGTAAGAAAAATGTAAACCCTTAGGGGACACATTAGAAGCTTCCACTGAATATTTAATTTTTACTTTTGGAAAACTGCGAATTTGACAAATTTAATGACTATAAATTTGATATTTTTCAATTATTTTTGAAATAATTTAAATCCAGTTTCTTCAGTATCAAAGTCTTTTAATTGACATTCATTCAATTCCGTATTAATTGTTTTAAATTAGAATTTGTTCAATTTTGAAGTTCATTTAAGCAATTGTACATATTTCAGATTAAAATTAATGATTTAACTGAGCTTATTCTTATTACTCCTCAATAAGATTTTCCCTTTTTAAATGCTTTGAATACAAAGATATTTAACTTAAATGGACCAGTTTGCAATTATTTGATGTCAAAAATTTCAAATTGAAAGCTGATGAAGAAGATTCAAAAGTGTTAAGTTTAAAGTTTATATTTGAAATAATTTTAATTTCTTTATATAATAAACTAATAAGGTTAATAACTCAAGCCATGCTAGAGATTCAAATATTAAAATTGTAATATAACGTAAAAATTTAACTCAATAAATAAAATTTCAGAAAAATATAGAAATTAAAACGTCGAATATAGTTATTTTTAAAATATATTTTTTTACAATTTTAAATATCAAAGTTTTAAGTATTATCTTTCATGAAACTAGATATGCCCACAAATGGGAAAATGTATATTTATGTTTCTCGAGTTTTAATTACGCAATTATTAACGCATGGAGAAATTATTTATTTTCTCAATCAGTGGCATAAAAAAAATGTGCAGAAGCCACTTTTCTCTGATATCTTGTTTTATGAACAAATTTTTCCTGTAACTAAATTTTGTTTCTAACAAGCTTATTACTTTTTAAATCAGTTTGGCAAATGAATATGTAAAAAATTATAGTTACTCCATATTTGATAATAATTTATGCTTTGAAAAATATTGCTATTATGATAACAAAAGTTGACTCATAAAAAAGCAGACATTTTCCACAAAATTCATCATTCTAAAACAAAGCATGATTTTAGGAGTTGCAAACATAAATTTCATATTGCACCTCATAACTTTTATATTCCGGCTTGATAATTGACTATTAGCGGCTTATATTGTTTTCATAAAGGGGATGAGATAAGTATAAATTCGTGATATTCGCATCTAGGTTGTAACATATTTTTTAGAGGAAGTTTACGAGCATGTTTCTGCTAACGCACTGTGTAAATCCGAATTGAAAATCGCGTAAAAGCAAACATTACGAGTAACAAAATCTATAGAGAGGATTTTTTTTACTTTTTTATGGCATGGCATGTCGAATAACGTTCGTGTCGTATTGAAAAGACTCGACGCCAAATCCCGACTTCAACTTTCGGGGATTTATACATGTATAGCCCTATAAGAAATATAAAAATCTATTCATGCTTTCTACCATTTTTTTGGATTTCCAGACATTTTTTTGTGAATTAACAAAACAAAATAATGGTTGATTGAAGTTTTTATTATTTGGCAGGTAAAATCCCTAGCAAGTTTTAACTGAATTGGATATCATTTAAAGGTCGAAGCTTCATACAAGTAGAAAACTGTCGGAAAAAATGTTCAAAATACTATTCCAATTTTGACTTTTTTTAATTGAAGTGTGGTCCTTCACAAAATTAGAATAACTAAAAAAAGTTACAACAATACATCATTCTTTCAGATTAATAAATATATCAAAAAACATTAGCCAAATAAAAATTTATAGTTTATTTCAATGTAGAACAGCGATTGACCTTTCTTTAAAAAACTGTTTATTTTCTAACATTTTGTTATAAATTTTTCAGAAAATCTTATAGCGAGAAATATTCAGAAAATTCTAGCCCAGAGAAAATCGGGCTACAAAAAAATCTATAGCATATGGGTATACATAACCAAATATTCCTCATTTTCTTCTTATTTTCAAACGAAAATGTGTGTAAAAATTTGCTCTCTTCGCGGGCGCATTCTGATCGCGCACCGCGCGCGCGGTTCGCTTTTCTCGCAAGTTTGAGCGCGCCTAGGGCGCGCATCTGATGAATCTCGCGCTTCGCGCTCGTATATGGAAAAATGACGAAAGTTACGAGAAAAAAAGATTAAACAAAAGCTGTTCACAAATGTCTGTGGAAAATCGAGCGCGTAGCGCGAGTGTCACGATGAGAATGTGTACCTCAAAACCTACAGAACTTTGAGAAGCTTAATCTTTGACCATACTTAATTAAGTTGACAACTCAGAATATCAAGATGCATAAAATACTGCCATCTAAAAGAGATCTTTTTGATAATGTTTTATTCAAGAATCTGAATAGTTTGACCACAAAATGGAAATTTCGACTTTTCATTATTTTTTGTGTAATCAAAATTTTAATTTTCGATTTTCAAAAAAAAATTAAAATTTTTTTTAAGATAATCTTGTAGGGATCGTTAGATAAATCTTTCGTCTCTTTTAATACTATGGAAAACCGCACATCAAATTTTCGAATTCAGAAAAATGTGGTCTCAAAAATTTTCGAAATGCGCTAACTTTTTGAATCTTTATCAAAAATGACTGGTTAAAGAAATCGTCCTTTCTTTTAGGATCTAAAAAAAGTGTGCCAAAGATCGATTTGATCTGTTCATTTTTTCGGGAGTCATCGTGTTTACGGACGGATGCCCGGATGGCCGGATAGACAGATAGATGCCATCGTAAAAACTTGATTTTCTGATTTAGGGTTGTCTTGAAACGTGAAAATATGTACAAAAACTGTGGGTTTAAACTTTGGACAATTCTAATACTGGCTTAATCATAAAGGATGAGAATCTAAAAAATAGAATTATAAAATAGAAGATTCTACTTTTAATCTCGGTATGTACATGACAATAATCTCAACATAAGCTATGCACGAAGAAAATCGCACAAAAAAAATCTTCCAGCATATATGCCTGATAAGAAGAGTTTACTCATTTTCTTATTTTTCTTTTCTTTTTTGTAATTTTTATATAAAGAAAATATATAACATAGCAAATTTTATTTCTAATCTTACTTCTAGATTTAAATGGATTCAATTTAGGCCATCCTCGAAGAAAACCGGATTAAAGGTAAAGCTTCGAGCATACGAATTTTTAATGTCCGATTTTCAGCAATGTAATAATTTCTTTAACTTTAAGTAATTAGAATTTTAAAGTTCTGACGTTTTATATTGAACGCTAAAATTTAAATCCATTTTAAATGAAGTTTGATATTGAATGATTTTAAAAGCTTATAATAAAAAATTATTCTATTTGAACGGTGAAAATAACGATGAATTTCTTTTTTGATCTTAGAAAGAATGTTCTTAGAAAGAATGTTAGAAAGAATAAGTAGTGAAAGCGTGAGGAAATTAGGTGAGGGCAAGTAGAGGAAGCGAAAACAAATCAGGAGGTGGAAAGTAGCAATGTAAAGGTGAAATTGGAGAGGGGAAGTAGGGCAAGTGAGTTGAAGGAGGCGAAATAATTGGAAGTGAGGAACAGTAGTCAGGGAAAGCGGTGATTGAAGGGCTAATAGGATAGAAAAGGTGCGTAGGGAAAGCAACGTATTAGCTCGGTAAGGAAGAAGGAGAAGTGGAACAGTAAGAAGTTGGGTGAAGAAGGGGAAGTAAAGAGTGTAGTGATGGGTGGAAAAGTAGTGACGGAGAGAGGAAGCTTTTTCGTTGTTTTCTATGTGGTTTTCTAATGAACCTTCTTCTACATCAGCGATTCCCAAACTTTTTATGCACTTTCTGAGGAGCGGCAGGTGCCCCACCCTCAAATTTTTTCACAATACTGGAACCCAAGTGAGACACTGGACGCTAGGCGTTAGTGCTCGGTTGCTTGCTTCGCTGACCTTTTCGTTGTTAGAGAATTAGAGCCGGTTGAGAAAAATGTAAAGTTCGTTAAATATTAATCAATAGAATTTTAATAAGTTCCGTTATATTTGTTAGATTATCAAATAAACGTTAAAAAAAGGTAGAAGAAGATCGGATGATAACTTCAAGAGTTATCGCACTTTTGTTGCATTCACAAGATTTGTAAATATTTCATTTATTAGTTCGGATATTAACCGATTTTCAAAAACTTTGTTTTCATTTTCTTTAAATTATATCACGAAATTCATTCAGCCAATTAAAATTTAATTGAGCCAAGTCTTTATAATTTCAGTTATTGCAAGTTCATAACAATGAAAGGGTCATTCGTGGTAGGTACACGAAAGTCGAGGAAAGTAGCCTTTTGCTCGCAGCGGGGAGTCGGCCTCGGAGCCTGCCTAGCTGCCCGGCCCGGGGTGGCATCCCCCTGCCGGCGGTAGCCTCATCGGCCGGCGGCACTAGTTTGGGAATCGCTGTTCTACATCACTGATGTGATTCTCCATGTCGTAATCTCCAAATCATTTCTGACAATAGTCTCTCATACAATCTTCTACTCCCGAGTAAAAATGCTTTGACTTGAGTTCGACTTGGTTATGTCTTGAGTTTGTCTCCAAGACATCGATGTCTAGCTGCGTCTCAAAACTGAGTCGAGACATAGGCCTTCGTCTTACTTTTAGGGCCACGGCAGGAAAACGGCGTTTATTTGTCTTAAGTCGAGCCTTGTCTTGGCTAAGACGACGTTTACTTGACTCAAGACGAGCCTGGTCTTGGCTGAGATTATCGAACCTTTTTTGGCTCACAAATGAGGTTAAAATTGATGAATGAAAAATTTGTAATTATTAAATTAGTTATTTTTTATTTAAAAATTCAAAATCGGTGGGTCTGAACGCGTATAATCCTGAAAAATTTTCTTTAAAAAAATAAAAATTGTAACTTTCTAGAAGGATCTCCTAAGCCGTTAGGAATACGTAAAAACAAACAACATTTTCAGTATCATCGTCAAACAAATATAATACAAATAACAATCCATAAATAAGTTGATTTAATATGTAAATTGTATAAAAATATACAAGATTGTTTAACCATTAACAAAGATTAGCTTTTAAAGACTGTTAGAAATAACCTTTTGTTTAGGGCAGGTGTACGCTCGAAGTTATAAACCGCACGTGTTGGAGTCATAAAAATACTACTCAAGACATAAGTTTCTGTCTCCAAGACATAAAAATTTGTCTCTAAGACATAAACTGAAGTCTGGCTCCGTCTCAAAATTTACACATGCTCAAGTCGTACTTTTCGATTTTAGCATGTCGTGTTTGGGGGCAATTTAAGTCAAACTCAAGTCGAAGCATTTTTATTCGGGCTTCTCCTGTGCCTCACACCATTTGACTCTCGTATATTAAACATTTATATTTTCTTATTTTAAAAAGTAATTTTTACAGTTTTGTAACACTTTTTCCATACTTAATCATTTATTGAGTACAGGAAGAATGTTTCTAAGTAGAAGGTCGACTGGAATTAATTCGCTATTTGGTATAGGTGACATTGTTGAACGTCAGCATAATTGGTGTCGGGAGTGAAATAGTAAAAGGCGTTTAAATGGCAGTTCGTAACTTGGAAACTTGATGAAACATTAAATCTTCGGTTGCAAATTTGCCTTCGGAAACTCAGTGTGACGTGAAACGAAGACCTAAATGCATAAGAAGGGCTGAGAGAGAGAGAGAGAGAGAGAGAGAAGGTTCTAGAATCTAGAATGTTGAATGTAGAGACATCTTGAAACACGAGAGCTGAGTGGTTGCCGTTCTAAATTCAGGAGAATAGGGAGTGTAAATTCTTGATGTTCTTGACGAGGATAATGTTTCAATTACGTTTACCTGAATTTATGAATTCTCCAAATGCCTCCGGTTCTTTGAATTTTCTGGAATTTCATTTCCCTTGCAAATCTTAAAGTTAAGAGTCAAGAATTTCAAACTCAGTTTTCGACATAGGAGAAGTCTCATTTTGGGTAATTTGGTAATTTCATACCTAGTGACTATAATTAATGTATTCACGTTTTAATTGAGCAATTTCGCAAAAAAGAGAAAGTGATTTTTTTAAATAAAAATATTCTTGTAAAAAAAATGTTGGGTTATATTATTAAATTTAAAACTTTCACATCTTATTCTACAAAGAATCCTTTTTAATAACAAAAATTATAGAAAAATGAATGCGAAATGAGAAACAAATGTGCTTCTTGATACTTTTGCACGATTAAATGAAAACTTTTAAATTATCTAATAAATTATTTAAAATGGCATAGATATGCTATCATTAAGACTCCTATTTTTCGAATTTTTTAAATTATGTCAGAATTGTACACAAAAATGAGTATTTTTAATAAAAAATTCCACTATTTAGTTCAAAATTTAGTGTAGAAAAGTCATAACTGTCTACATATACAATTAGGTATTTTCACTTTAACCATCAGCTCACTTTACTTTGTTAAATACAACAAATCTAGAGGAAATTTTTTCGAATGAAGAGGTATCAATTTAGATGCAGACGGTTACGACATACATAGTTTTTACATTCCGACTTTGGTGGTTTAAATGCATCGACATATAGAAATGGACCGGTAACGATGTGGGGAGAACTGTAATAGGCTTTAGAGAGAGAAGAAACACATGAGACATATACGTATCTCTTTTCAGATAAAGCTGATTGGTCGGAAATATTTTCATTGGGTGAAATTTGGTTCAGCAAAGGATCGTGCTTTGTGTTATGAGTGCCCCGATAATGTGACGTTTACTGTAATTTTCAGAATTGATTTATTTATAATTCATTTAATTATATAAGAAGAAGTTTGTTTTTCGATCTACTGATCGAAGATTAGTAGATCGAAAAACAAACATCTTCATATATTTTCTGCACTGATCAAAAAACAGAACATCTTATAATATTATTTCATTATAATTTATTGTAAATAAATATTAAAAATGGTGGTAGCCTGTGTACTTTGTGGGCGTTGTAAAGACGTTTATGTGGGGATATGTTTTCACGCGTAAGTAAAGTTATTGAATATAGTCAAATAAAAAATGTTACAAAACAAAATCTCATATTATGAAGTATTGTACCCATTGTACCTATGCAATACCAATGATTATTTTTTATATGATAGAAATATTGTCAATTGCATTTTTATGTTATTTTATCGCTAGGGTCCCATTAAAAGATGAGAACAGAATGGAGGCCTGGTGTTCTGCAATGAATTTTCCTAGAGAAAGAGTGGTAAAGCATTGGAGAGTTTGCAGCAATATATGTTTGCAACAAAATAATTAAACATTAAACTAAATAATTAAATTTGTAACCCTAAAAATAAAGAATTAACCAAAAATTTACATGCAGACATTTTAATCGCAAATAATGAAATTTCCTAACCAAAAATAATTTGGTTTTCTTATTGGTCTCTACTAGTTTAGTTCGCTTTTGAGTGAAGAAGCGGGAAAAGGTGGAAATAATTAAAAAGAATTTTGATCATTTGTTGACTAAATAATAATATTTTAAATAAACATTAAAGTTTCTTTTTTAATAGCTTTAAACTATAAGCTTATAAAACTGGGATTTTTTGTTCAAGAAAAAGTTAATTTTTCCTTGCACACTTTTTGATTTCAGACTGCACATCATTTTAATAATTGCAAAATTGTATGATACTATTTTCAAATTTTTGACAGTTTTTACATTATTTTTGAACTCATAAAACGATTATTATTGTAGCATATTCCATCCAATTTCAAGAAGAATTTAAGGTTGCCAAGTTTTTTGAATAAGCTAACTGAAACAGGTTATTTTACATAAATGCTTTTGAAAATTCAATTCATTGTAACCACAAATTTCTAATGTATTGTTTATTACTGCTTTTTTAATCAACCGTACAGAATGTTTAGGCAATACCCGGGGCCACAGATTCACTTTACACAGTCCTGGAATAGATAAAGACAGGTCACATCTCATATGTTTTCTCAAACTCTAGAGCCCATTTCCGTTCTCCCCAAAGCGTTACCGGTCCATTTCTATATGCCGATGTTTGAATGTCATGTCGGCTTTGACTAACCTAAGATTTGAAAATTATAATACGCCAAGTGAAATTTTTATTTTAAGACTCTAATTCTCACTGGCACATATGAGGAAATTAAAAGTTAGGTCACCAAAAGGATCATTCGCTAGTTGAAAGTCAACTGCTTTATGTACGTAAAATTTAATTTATAGGTTAATCTAAGACAGAAAGATTGTTGACTTTCCGTCAACGCGTGCGTATGAAATGAAACTTATAGGTTAATTTAAGTCAGCTGTTTGTTGAAATTCATCAAATTTATGCGCTATCGTTCAGTTATTAAGAACATGAAATTAATATAAAATTAAAAGTTGAATAATTTTAGGAAATAAATATTTTTTGTTAAATGTGAGAATTGAATAAACTATTCATTTATGCCTAATAAATTAAGTTGTTTTATCATCCAAGTTCATGAGATTAGTAGAAGGGGAAAAACAAGGCGCTTATATTCATTTCAAGCTACCAAGGACAGTACTTAAATATTCAATTATTTTTTATATCTTTCTTCATCACATATGTACGATTATTATATTAATAATCCAGATCCGTTATAGATTTGAGTACATATATCACAATAGAAAACGTTGACGAAACGACTACCATGAACTCAGTGTTGAATGATACTATCCAGCGCGATCGACGCCATACAGAGCACACGAAAGAAAGTCATCCTATACTCAACATAACTGGCAGTTAATCATCATATTACTCGTATATTAGATAGGAGACACTGCACTTAAGTTCTATTTCTGGTTGAAATCAAGTGACTTACTTCATTTAATGCAAAAATGAAATTCATTTAAATTTAAAATTCATTATCTTGTATTACTGTGAATTTACGCCTCAGCCGTTTTTGCTACAGTAGGAGAAATTGCTATCCTCGGGAACCAATAAAAAATGATGAATGTTTAAAATAACTTTTCAGAAGTAGAAGGAAATATGATACAGGAACTTGGATAGTATAAGGAGTGAGTGATTGGGTAATTATAAGATTCTGCAGATAGAAGACATCAATGAATCGCAAGCAGGTATATGATGCAATTGCGCAAAAAGTTCATGGAAGTAGGAAATAGAAGGTAAGTAAGGTGCGGAGGAAGAGGTTCTGCGCACGAGGATACAAACGTAAGAGGCAATCGCAATGGACTCCCGGCGCGAAATAATCCTGAAAACTAATTTCAGCACAGAACCACGGCAAAGCAATGATATCCTAGCGGTGAGTATTGCTCCTTCAGTTGCTCCTTCAGTAAGGGTAGAACTTTGTGTGTGTATGGATCTCTCTCTGTGTGTGTGTGTGTGTGAGAGAGAGAGAGAGAGAGAGAGAGAGAGAGAGAGAGAGAGAGAGAGAGCGCGGGATAGGAGCTACAAGGAAGTATCTACACCATGTCGGGCAATTCTGCTTCTTGTGGTTCGCTCCAGGCTTTCTATAGGAGTGTATGTGAACCTCTAAAAGTCTAGATTATGTACTGTTTGCTTGAAGAACGTTATATCATATTATTAATTCTGACTAGGCGCAAGCGATCAGAGAAAATTTGATGGACACGTGAAGAAGGTATCTAACTTCATCTTCCTGTATTTTTCCATACAAAATCAGTCAAGGTGCCTTGCGCTTACGAAAATGGGTTTTCTAGCATCTAGCCTGTTAGGAAGTATACATAAGTTGTTCAAGCCTTTCCCTTCCATACTCTCGATCTCCTACTCTTACTACACCCCCCTACTTCCCCTCTCATCCCTACTACACAAATTTAAACTTTAACTTTCCCTTCCCCTTTCTCCCACCCTCAAATTATTCCTAGTCTACTTCTGCTTTCCTCACTTTCCTCAGCATTTCTCCTCACTTTCTTAGTTCCTCTTCCCTTAATTCTCTTCACTTCCCCTACCCTTCTCGTTTTCCTGTTTACCTCACGCTATTATCTCTTCATTGCCACTCACTATCTCTACTTCCCCTCCTCTCGTGAGTTCTGATTTAGGAGTTGTGATTTACGAATGGTGATTTAGGAGTGTGAGTTTAGAGTTTCCCTTCTAAGAACATTAATTTTATTCCAAAATATACTAAAAATATCTTATTTCTTACATTTAAAAAATTGTAATAGTGTTTCGTTTACATTAGGCTTACTATGTTAAAGTGTGTTCAAATGAATTTTTCCTGCTTGAATCAACATTTTTATTTAAAAACTGAAATACGTACGCTGAAAGCAGCCAGTGATCACTGACAGAAAGCGTTCACTGCGCAAACGCGGAATCAGGAAAGCAAGTGGTACAAGTGACACCGCTATCGCCAGACGATTGGCGGGCTTTCATAAACCACGAGGCTCCATCTTGGCCACTATTTATCCCTCCTTTCCCGCTTGTATTTCAACGTGCCGTTCTCGT
>NC_046665.1:61976543-61991101 GCF_010883055.1 Belonocnema kinseyi
CCCCCCCCCCCACCTCCCAGAAATCATGTGGCTTATGGAAGGTCCCTTTTGACGGATGGACGGACACCCAATCGAAACTATGAAGGCTTTTTCCCTGGTTACAGAACCCTAAGAAGTAGATAAATAGGATACGCCAGGGGAGAATCGACGGTTCTATAAAATGTAATGCTTTGCATAAGGTTAATAAAACGTCTAATTAATGTACTTATTTTTCATTTCCTCTTCCACATTTTTATATATCACGTTTGTGTACGTATTGATTATTTTATTAATACAATAATTGCATAATTTAATTATTTCTAATTCTACTATTTTCCCATTCGAATACGATTTAAAAATTGTTATTGTACGTTTTCTACTTATTTGCTTCATCGAAAACAATCATCGATAATTTTAAGCCTAATCTTGTACTCGTAAAAAATAACAGTGCCACTAACTGGTATAATTTATGCAGTAGAAAAGAGAAGGTTTTTTTGTATAAAATTGGAACACCTCGGGTAACACTTCTCATTTCTTTATACATTCTGCTTCAAGATGTGGACTGTTTATTAAATAAATAAGAATATACTCAAACTCCAAAGATACGAGAAGTTCGGTAATCGGAATCTCCCAAGACACGACTGTGAAAGGAGCTGCCACCCCTGCGAAGTTTAAATGTCGAAGGTAATGCGTGAGAACGCACACAGGTTATTATGCGCAGACGCACGTCGAATTCAAGGGAGCGCGTACTCACGCGCGCCTGGTTCTCAAGTAGGGCTGGCAAGAGGGGGAAAAATTCAGTTCGTTCTTTTGGAGTCGGGATGCTAGCATCTGTGGAGCATACGAATCTTTGGAGTTGAAGTGTATATTCTTTATGGACTGCTACGCGCGCGATTAGCACTCGGATGGATGGCCATTCGGGATTTTCGAAGATTCCCGTTTTCACGGCATTGAACTAACATACTTTCGAACGGCATGGAATTTAATAACTCCATAGGATTGAGTGCGTCAGGAAATGACCTGGATGCTTTTTGAGATTTGGGTATTTGGAGCAATTGGGATTCTTGTTATACGAGCGTTTTTCAACTATTTTTTGTTCGTCGCTAATTCGATGCAGTTAAATTTTCATAATCATGCACATGATAAAATAATAGTTCATCTATCAAAATATTAAATTTTCATGCTGTAGGTATTTTAAATATTGTTCCAAATGTTATATTCCGCCTAGCGAATCTGCTTTACGCCTTTTAAAAGAATTCCTACTTTTCGTTGTTCTCAAAAAATACTAAATTTTAGTCCTTTTTCTTATTTTTTTATGTTTAAAAAGTTTTTTTTGCACTAAAATCGAACTAAATGAATAGAATCCAATAAGAATATCCAACTTCTTTTTATTAAAACTTTTTTCTCTTTAACTGAAAAGCCTACTATTATCTTTTCGGTTTAGAATTAATCTCTTTTGGTTAAAAATGAAACTGCTTGGTTGAAGAATGAACTATCTTGAGAAAAATTAATTTCTTATTAATTGATAATTATTTTTTCAAACTGATAATTGAACTAATCAATCTTTGGATCAAAATGGATCGCTTTTAATATAAAATTTAACTATTTAATTTTTCTTCGAGGATCAAACTTCTAAGGTTGTAAATTTAAAAGCTTTGTTAAAAGTTGAACTATTGAGTAAAAACAAATTATTTCATTGGTTCAAGAATGAATTATTTTGTTAAAAACTCGTTTTTTCTGGACGAATGAAATTTTGTATTCAAAATCTGCTTTCTTTGCAATATCTGCTATATCAGTTTTCGTTAGAAATCAAATCCTTTTTGGTCAAAATTTAACTACTTGGTTAGAAGTTGAAATGCTTTGTTAATAATAAATTTTGTTTTGAATATTCAATATTTTATTTCAGAAGGTATCTGTGTCGTTAAGAACGTAAATAGTCTGTTGAATTTTTTATTTCTTTTTACATTTTTTTTGTTTTTGAATAAAAATTATAATTTTTTTGGTTGAAAGTCATCATTTTATTTAGATCTTTAACATTTTATGTCAAAAACTCTTTTATTTGGTTAAAAATGTGTTTTGTTGTTGGAAATTCGTCCCTTTTTATTAATAGTTAAACAATTTGGTTGTAAATGCAGCTTTTTGGTTCATAGGAAAGGCCACCCTATAATCGATAATGGTCAAACAGTAGACAATCATTAGTTTAAAATGCTAATCTATTTCAAATAATTAATTTAATATAAGTGTCAATTAAGCCATGATACGTGTTCATATATTTAAATTACAATTGATTATTTCTTTTATATTTGTGATTTTATTATTATATTATGTTAACAATTCAAAATCTTTGTTCAAAAGTCAAATTTTTTGTTTGAGAATTGAACTGTTTCGTTGAAAATTCTAGTTTTTATTGAAAATTCTCTCTTTGTATGAAACATCAAGGTTAAAAACTCATCTTTTTTGGTTGAAAATTCAACTTTTTGCTATAAATTGTCTTTTTTACTTGAAGATGATTAATTTATTTAGCTAAAAAAGTGGGTTTGAAAATTACAAATTTGAATAATTGGTTGAAAATTCGGTTTTTGTCTTCTTGAAAGTTCAAGTAAAAAGTAAATGCATCTGTTTGGTCTACCATTACTAAGTTTGTTTGTTAAAAATTCAACTGCATATTTGGTCAAAGATGCAATATATTTTTACTTGAAATCTTAAGCATTTCATACTGAATTCAATATGGTACTTATGCATTAATTTTATTTAGAAGAATTTATTTCCTTATGATTCTATTTTTGTAAAGAATCACCCGATTACACTGCTTTTAAAGCTGGCATTTTGGGCTTGGAAGTCTGTTTAAATATTATGTTCGTTTGTTTCGTATTTCACTTGCGGCATTAATATAATAAAACTGAAGGCAAAATATTAACTTGAAGGGGAGGAGGAGATGTTTGGAGGTCTGAGGTCAAAGCTTTGAAAAATGATCAAAAGTGAGAGGTCCCAGTGAAAAAGATGAAATTTCAAAAATAGGTAAGAGATCTTATGCCAAAGATTATGAATCAAAGATCAAAGATGAAAGGTCTTGCTCAGAGATCATATTTCACAGGTTGGGTGTTAAAGCTTTAAGGACAGAGATGAAATATGAGAGGTCAAAGTGGAAAAGTCAAAACGACGAAGAGCTTAGATGATAGCTCTTATGTTAAATATGAGATGTGATCAGTCAAATATGATAGGTCTAGATCAGAGACCATATAATAGAGGTCAGGGGTCCGATGTAAAAGATTAGAGGGCAGCGGTCAAAGGTCAATTGTAGATGGTCTGGATTAGGTTAAAGGTCCCTTTATTACATCTGTTGCTTATAAATCAGCCTAGAATCTAGGCTGCCTCATAAACAGCAGATGTAGTACAATTTTTTTGTAGGAAACGCACCCTTATCAGAAATCCTAATAGCTGTAGATCATCGATACTCTCTATCATTCGACACATGCGAAAATTGCAGGTCTATAAATTAAAGTTTTATGAATTATATTGAACGTTAATATGCATCCCTTTAAATCACTCGCAGAACCAGTATATTTCTGGGATTTAATCCAACGTTATCGCGAGGTCCGAAAAAGTACAATAGGAAATTTTGTTAGTGCACTCGAGGTGTGAAGTGTGAATTGATTTTAATATACAGTGTCAGGTGTGAATTTATTTGTATCGAGTAGTTTCCATTCCTATTCTACTAGCGAGGTGACAAGCCGAACTGACGTTTCCCAGTCATGGGCTGCAATGCGTGCGATTGTTGAACGTTGGAAATATTGAGTTGACAGGGGCGTGCGAGCTGCTGGCGAGTTTTATGTAGTGGGGCTGGAGTTGGTGCTGGACCATCTCTCTCGGATGACAAGAGAGCGAGGGTATCACTGGTGACGCCAGCAGATGGTATATAAATCTTGCTTCGACGGTAAATAACACAGTAAAGGCTAAAACATTGAATTGAACTTCGGTAAATAGTCGAGAGGAAGATTCGCTCAAGCAATGCATTCACGATTTTACAGGATATTCTATACCTAAATGTGTCCACGTTTGCATATTATATAGGAAAGGAATAAATCAGGATTCGTGACAGGGAGTCGTCGCCAAGTGCAAACAAAAAAAATTATTAAGCGCTTATACTTATACCATACTTTTCCTCCCTTCACTTCCTGCGATTCTCCTCCCCTTATTTCCACTCACTACTCTTACTTCCCCTTTCCTCATTTACCATCACTTTCTCTACTTCCCCTTACCACATTTACTCTAAATTCCCATAATCTCCCACCTCTCAAGCCTCACACTCCTTATTTCCCCTGATTTCTCAATGTTTCCCTTCCATTATTTCTCTTAATTCTTTTCTTCCATTTTCTCTCACTTTTCTTGCTTCCCCTGTCACTATCTCTCCTCATACCCCCTACTCGCCTCAACTCGTTTCCTCTAACTTATTATAGATCCTCCCATTATTTCTACTCACTACCCATACTTCCCCTTTACTAATTTATTATCATTTTCCCTTCTTCCTTTAACCTTATTTCCCTAACTTCTACTAATTTTTAACCCCTCGTTTTCGCATT
This sequence comes from Belonocnema kinseyi, assembly GCF_010883055.1. Classification (NCBI taxonomy): domain Eukaryota; kingdom Metazoa; phylum Arthropoda; class Insecta; order Hymenoptera; family Cynipidae; genus Belonocnema; species Belonocnema kinseyi. The sequence continues at coordinate 61,981,103 of NC_046665.1, forward strand.
CCTCACTACCTCACCTCTCATTTCACATAATTTCACATACTTTACTCCCCATTATTCCTCCTTGTCGTTCCCCCTTTTCCCTTAGTTTCCCTCCCATATTTCCCCTTACTGTCCCTACTTAACCTCCCGTCATTTCCCATCACTACCCGCCCCCCCATACAAAGAAACACCCAACAGAAACTATAAGGATTTCTGTCCAGGGCTACGAAATTCGAAAAATAAGTTTAGCGTGATTTTATGTAGCAAACATGTAGCAAACAGTTTTAGAAATTTTGAGCCTTTAGTGTCAAAAATGAAAATCCAGAAATGGCAAAAGTAGAGACATTTTAAATACTTTTAAGGATATCGAAAATTCTTGCAATGCGAATGTAGAATATATTACTGCGGAGGTTAGCATAGGTGAAAAATTCAATTTGTTAGCATCATTAAACAATAATGCATTTTTCATTCAAAATAATAAATTAAATTTTCATAAAATTTCATAAAAAATAACGCATTGCTGCAGTTCCGTAAAACTATCCACTCTTTTCATTTTGAATTGAAATTGAAAAATTAATTGAAACTCAAAAATTTGAAAATGAAATAAGGGTCTCGTCTAAAATCTTTGGGAAAACAATATTTTTTTGCAGAAACAATTCTATTATCACCATTTTTAACGAGTTTAAAGAGAAAATTCAAAAACATTTAAAAATATTTTTAATATTATTCTTCAATGTCTTAAAAAATGTAGAATATTTCTAAATCAAAATATTCAATTTTTCACAAATTACAAAATTTTAGACAAAAATCGACTAAGTTTAAGTGATAATTAGAAGTTATAAACAGATCTAAACTTAATTTAAAACTTCAAAATATTTTTAAAGATTTATAATAAAATTAATATTTTTAATGATATCGAACGAAAATATAGATGCTTTTGAAGTATTTGTAAAGTTTCAAGCGATTAAAAAAAGTGATGTGTCTAGTCCTCCTAAAATATTCGGGGAGCTGGAAGAGTGGATGGACTAGTCGTTCCAAGATTTCGGGATTAAGCTTCTGAACAATATTTGACTACTCCTCCCAAATTTCGGGATCACGAGACATTTAGAAAACAAAGTTTTTAAGATACATGGGGAAATTTTTAATAATTTTCTATTTTGAAAAATTAATCTTCAAAGAAATTTTGAAAACATTTTAAGATATTTACAAATATTTCTAAAGATGGTACGACTGAAAAATCCAGAAAAATAAAATTCTGAACAATGTTTAATTCCCGAAATAAGAAACGTAATAGAAAATCCTCGAAAATTTAAAATTCATAAATATCGGTATTACGGAATTTCTGGCGTTCATAGTATTACCGAATTTGAAAATTCCAGAATTAAATCAAGTGAATACTTATGTGAGAAAACAAAAAAGAATTAAATAATTATTAAAATAAGAAATATGTTTATGAAATAAAATTATTTTATTTCTTATTTTCTTATTTAACGATGTTGACTGAAAAGTTAAAAATTCGCAAAATCTCAAACTTTCTAACTGTTCTACGATAAAATTATTAAAACCTTAAATTATTGATACAATTCATGTAAATATCTAATTGTCATGAGAATGTAGCATTTCATGTACCTACAAACAAATTTTATTTAAAAAACCGCAAAAATATTATAATTATCGCCAAAAATTCGCAAAATATAAACTAATACAAACTATTTAACTATTTAAAAAGTAATTATTAATTTTATTCTAGAGCTAACTGTATAGAGAAATGTCGAATTTCATCTCGATTTACCAAATACTTACGAGTCTGAATAAAATGTACGAGAAGGCCTTTTTTATGGGAAATGCGTCTAAAACTTTATGCTCAGTACGAAATCCTGAAATATTAAAACTGCGAATGCGGTGATTTGTACGGAATTCTTATAGAGATTTCAAATATTTCGTTTAGATTTTCGACAGTTTCGATATTCTCAAGAATCCTTAATTGCTGAGAGATTTCCAAAAGTTTCTTCAAGAGTTCTCTTAAGATTTCTTGCGCAGAAATATAAAATTTCTCAATGAGTAGCCCCTCGACTTCATGGGGCTTGCGGAACCTCTAAATAACTTTTCTTCAAACAAACAAAAAATCGCATTTATTTGTTATGAATTCGAACAAGTTTGGGGGTCAACTGTAAATGTATTCCTATGATATTATTATTTTTTTAATTAACCTAGACTGAGATAGAAAGAGTCGTGGTATTAAGTCAAGTATCAAAACAAATATGTTGCCGACCCGTTTTTATTTTTGTAGAAAATTCTTATATCCTAGAAGGTGGAAAATGCAAGAGCTCCTAAATTCATGAGCTTTTTCCAAGCAAGAAATCCCTGTAATATCGTTTTAACGAACGTGCCGCGATAACTGAGCGTCTTAGCAGCGACTGCTCTTTTTCTCAATGTCGTGCAAAATCGTTTTCCTTCCTAAGAAAGACAGGAAGAACGAAATTGTCACTTCGTCTTGATTTTTCACTGTAATTAGAGCCTTTAAAGAAATCCTGATTGCTTAAAATAAAAGACCATAGATTTTAGGAAATAATGTATTGCTAATGAAAATTTATATACTTTACGCAAAATAAAGATTTATGATAAAAATCTTTAGTGGAATTTCCATTAAATTGAATATATGATTTAAATACGAATGACTGCTTATAATTAGGCCCTTCCACTTGTCTAAATACTTGAGCACGTAGAAACATAATTATTTTTTTATTGGAAATAATTAAAACTGTATCATTTTATGTATATATCATTTACATAAAATTATAGAGGGTATATTAATCAAAACGTTTTGGCTTTTTTTTGTAGCTTATAATCCAGATCTACCCAGAAAAATAATTTTAATTAAAAATAAAAGGAATCTGGCACTATTGGTCCAATCAAATCACCAATCGCAATATATTTTCTATCTTATAGAAAGTTCTCTCCTATTTCAAATAATATTTTGCATAGAAACGTTATAATAAAAATCAATTATAAAACACAATAGAGACTTTATAAACTAATAAAAATAATAAAGGCTTGTAAATTATTGTACACGTGGTATATTTTAAATTTCTGTTATTATCTGTTGCAGCCATCAGAAACATATTTTCTGAAAATACTCACGCAGTTGTGCGAATACATAAATCGTTTCGCAATTTGTTTCACGTACAATTTCCAGAATCTGATCAGGCGTAGTCACACGCATTTCGCTAAAGTAATTTTTAAAATTTTATTTTTGGCATTGTTTTCAGACATTTTGCAGATATCTAATGAAGAATACATCACTTTTGCAAGAGGAGAAACAAATTAAATTTAAATGGGGTTTAAATCATTTATTGTAAGTGGCCGTCCATAAACAATGTTACTAATTTTTTTTGTGTCTCATGAAAAATTATGGTTGTTAATAGGAGAAGTCGGGGGCAGTGAAAGTAACGTACCGTTACACACTTAAATAAGACTTAGTACGTTTCCTAATGATTAATTTTAACAGTTCGCGAATTTTGTGAAATATGGACCTGCAGCGGTATAGTTCGATAATAACTGAATAAGTTTAAATATCATGTTCATATTTTAAACTTCACACTTTTTCCAATATTTCCTTTTTTCCGTTTTTTAGATGATTCCTATTTTTCCCCCACCTACCCGAGTAAAAATGCTTCGACTTGAGTTCGATTTGAATTGCCCCAAAACAAGACATGCTCAAGTCGAAAAGTTCGACTTGAGCACGTCTCAGTTTTGAGACGGAACCAGATTTCCATTTAGTCTTGGACACAAGTTTATATGTCTTGAAGACATTAATTTATCTCTTGAGTCAAATTTTGATGACTTCAACACGAGCTGTTTAAAACTTCAAGTGCATAGCTGTCCTAACAAAAAGGGTCATTCTGACTATCATAAAAGCTAATGCTTGTTAATGATTAAACAATCTTGCATATTTTTATACATTATATATATTCAATTAACTTATTTTTGGATTTTTATTTATATTATACTTGTTTGACGATGAAACCGAAAATTTTGTTTGTTTTTACTTATTTCTAAAGGCTTAGGAGATCCTTGTAGAAAGTTACGATTTTTATTTTTTTGAAGAAACTTTTTAAGAGTTTTGCGCGTTCAGACCCACAAATTCTGATTTTTTAAATTAAAAATAACTAATTTAATAAATATAAATTTTTTATTCATCAATTTTAATCTGATTTATGATCCGAGAAAGGTTCGATCATCTCAGCCATGACAAAGCTCGACTTAAGACAAGTAAACGCCGTTTTACCTGTTGTGGCCATAAAAGTAAGACGAAAGCTTATGTCTCGATTCAGTTTTGAGACGCAGCCAGACATCGATGGCTTGAAGACGAACTCAAGACATAACCAAGTCGAACTCAAGTCTAAGCATTTTTACGCAGGTACAATTAAATTCCCCCTTTCCCCATTTTATCGATTTTTTTTTTAAATTCGAACTTTATTTATTTTTAACTTTATCTTATTTATTTGAAAATTTAACTATTTGGTTGAAAAATCTCTTAATTTATTAGAAACTTACCTTTTTGAAAGAAAATTAATTTTCTGGATTAAAATCTTTTTTTAAGATTCATCGTTTGATTTTAAAATTGATATTTTTTAATTCCTTTTTTGCGGTTTTTGATTAATTTTTTAAAATGGACAAATTAACTATACCATCGTGTTTTGGTTCAGGATTTGTTAAAAATATGTCTTTTTTGGTAGAAAATTAATTTTCTTGGTTGGAAATTAATCTATTTTCGTTGAGGATTTGTTAAAAATTAATATTTTTTGTTGAAATCATCTCTTTTTGATTTTAAATAAAAATGTATTTTAATATGCCCTTGCTATTTTTTTTGGTTAAAGTAATCAGAGTTCTGATTGGTGTAATTAGAATTTTTGCTTAATTTAGCTAGAATTCTGGTGACTCTAATCAGAAAAAATATTACGGACATATTTAACCAGATTTCTGGTTAATTTAACCAGACTTTTTTTAGTCAAATTTCATGTTAGCTGGTAGAATATTAAACTGTTATGTACACAAATTTGTCTTTCTGGCATTAAAAAATCAAAATTTTTGTAGAGCATTAAACTATTTTCTTATCGAGGTTTCAACTATTTATTTAGGAAATTGTCTTTTTTGGTTAAACTAAACTGCTAAAGATTTATTTCTTACGTTGAAAATTTAACTATTTTATTAAAAACTCTTTTTATGTTTGAGAATTGAATTTTTCAACTGGAAATGTAATTATTTCATTTATGATTTAAAATGTAGATTTCTAATTGAAAATTGATCCTTTTTATTTCAAAATGCATGCATTTTGTTTTCAATTCGTCTTTTTGGTGAAATATTTCACCATTTGGTTGAAAATTAAACTATTTTTCTGAAAATGTAACTAATTCATATACTCTCGCAATTCTTGTATTTTGTTCAAAGTATTTCATCTTTTTAGTTGATGTTTCAACTATTCTGAAAAATTCGTCCTTCTTAGTAAAATATTTGCTTTCCGAAAAATTTGAAAGTTAAGAATAAAAACTTACCTCTTTTATTGAAAACTCTTCCTTTCAAACCAAAAACAAATATCTATTAAAAAGTCCTCCATTTTATTGAAAATTCGACGTTTGTTAAAAAATTAATCTTCTTTGTTGAAAATTCATTCGTTAGTTCAAAAATTCAGCTGCCTTATTATTAATTCAACAACTTTGCTGGATTTATCTTTTATTGTCAAAACTTAAATTGTCTTGTTAAAAATTGATTCTATTGGATAGAATATTGATTATTTATTTAATAGTTTACCACAAGGTCACGTTAGCATATTGGCAACTGAACTAACTAGAATCGTACTGAAATAAAAAAAACCTGAAATCGACGTTTAGCCAACAACTACGTTTATCGAGAGTCCCTAACGAGATAAATTGGTTTTCTAATGACTTTTGGATTATAAATTGTAAACGAAAATTCGAAATAAAAGAGACGATTTTATGCAGTGTAATGGATTGAAAAAAGCGTCAGGTTACTGATGAGATGGAAAGGATCTCGTATTTGCAAAAGAAAAATGGGAAACTTGAAAGACAACGAGTAAAGCAGGCAGAAAAGACGTTATAGAGGATCGCGGAAAATAAAGGATGAAGACTAGAACCTGACTGATCATCTGAAGACGTTGGAGCGAGTTTTCGCTTTGCTGCAAAAATAAGCAATTTCGTAAATGGATTTTAGGACTAACGAAAATCTCAGATTCTTGAGAAAACAATTGTTTTACTTGTAAACTGAAACAGAACATAATATAAACCTATTTTATATTTTTCTTATGATAATACAATTGGAATACAAAATAATACAATCCGCAATGACACCAAATATTTTGATGGCATTATCGCTAATATTTTCTTTAATTATTAATTTCCGACATTTTTCATCTTATTCAGTTGATTAAATATTTAAGGCGTCACATTTAAAGAATATTTTCTTAATTCTTAAATTAGAATACTGCGATTTCAAATTATAATTTTGAAAATTTTAACTTTGTCTTCAATTTCATATGGAACCTATCTTAATTGTTTCCAATCCAGTTGGACAGATACAGTTTTTTAGGTTAGTCGTTCGATTATCGAAGTTAAGTAACGCTTATTCAGACCTTATTATGAACAAATGTAACAGCCCGAAAATAGTTTCTATTACATTTCTAGATTTTTAAATAAAATATACCTAGGATTTTTTCTAATTACTGAAAAAATAATTATTCAAGCGAAGAGCATATTAGTAATAAATTTCTACATTTTTTAATTGTTTAAAAACTGCCAACCGTTCTTCAAAGTTTATGGAAACAAATAATTTTCGAATATTGCAGAAACTCTCTTATTTAAACATTGTTTTCATCCCCTCCATTCCTACCTAAAAATGCTTCGATCTTGCCTTGGCTGAGATGGTCGAACCTTTTACGGCTCATAAATGAGATTAAAATTGACGAATGAAAAATTTGTAATTATTAAATTAGTTATTTTTAATTAAAAAGTTCAAAATTTTTGGGTCTGAACGAGTAAACCCTTTCAAAATAGTATTCAAAAAAATAAAAATGGTAACTTTCTAGAAGAATCTCCTAAGCAGTTACAAATACGTAAAAACAAACAACATTTTCGGTATCATCGTCAAACAAGTATAATATAAATGAAAATCTAAAAATAAGTCAATTGAATATATATAATGTATAAAATTATGCAAGAGTGTTTAATTATTAACAAAAATTAGCTTTTATGACAGTCAGAATTATCCTTTTTGTTCGGACAGATATACACTTGAAGTTATAAACCGCTCGTGTCGGAGTCATAAAAATTCGACTCAAGAGATAAATGTATGTCTTTAAGACATCGAAACTTGTCTCCAAGACATAATTAGAAGTCTGGCTCCTTCTCAAAACTGAGATATCCTGAAGTGGAGTTTTTTGACCTCAGCATGTCTTGGTTGTGGGCTATTCAAGTCGAACGCAAGTCGAAGCATTTTTACTCGGGTTCTCACTACAAACTATACAAGCATGTGCATGTAGATTTAAATTGTTGAACTTTGATTTAAAATGAATTAATAGTCCTAAAAAAAGCCTAAAATATATATGTACCTGCTTTTATGGTATATAGTAAGAATGGAGGGGATAAAAACAATGTAATGAGGGGATGAAACAATGGGATGAAGGGGATGAAAAGCTCGAATTACCAAATTTTTCATTTGTGTGCTTATTTCGGTACTCTACAAAACAGACTTATCGGGGTAATATTTGAAAAGTAATTACTCATTTTTCTATTATATAGCTAATTGTTCAAAGAAAAATGTTGAGTTTCAACTTGATTCACCTAATATTGATGAGTTTGAATTATTTTTACGAAATGGCTATATGCATGCAAATTTAACAAAATAAATTTTGGACTGACTACCTTAGTGTATATACTTAATGTCTCATTGTTTGGTTTTTAATTCTTTTGAAATTAAAAGTGATTTTAATTCAAATTTTTTAATTTTAGAATTTACTTCTGAAAAAAGCAACACCCTTGGCTCCACTGGATACCGAGTTTAATTAAATTTGTATTCACAAAATTAAATCGTCAGTTGAATTCGAGTTAATTGAGTTCGTAAATTGTATTTCTGATTTTCCAGATGACAGAATCGTCTGTCCAACTAAATAAAGAATTTCGATTTTAGTATGATTGTCAAATTTAAAATTATTCAGTATTAAATTGTTTAAATTCAAATTTTACATATCCATTTTTATATCATTAACATTACTAATCTCTCTTTCTCCATCCCTCTTTGAATATTAATAAGTACAAGTTCACTGAGAAATCAGTGTCTATTGATTGAAACTTTACTGGTTTTGCACTGATTTCTAAAAAAGAAAAAGTTACTGATGTTTTAGGGAATTTTCATTGATTCAAGTTTGAAGAGTTTAAATCTTATGCGTTGAGGTTTTAGAATATGTTTAAAATTTTCTATTATAGTTTTCAGGCCTAGAAGCTATTTGTTTTAGTTTCTGATTTTTATTCTGGTACATATTTGAAGATTAAACATTCGTTCATTCATTGGCACTACGTAGTTACTATTACATAATTAATATTACTTCTTATTCTTATTACACGACAAAAACTAAAATTCATTTTACAGTATTATAATAAATTGTAACTCTATTGTATAATTTTACTTTACAAGGTCAATAGTGACTGATATTTTATTTTATCACTTTAAAACTCAAATCTTTTGAGCAATGAAAGGATTTATTAACGTAAAAAATGTATTGAATTCTAATGGCACTTGGGGTACGAAGTACCTACTACTTAGGGTACGACATGTCCGCTCAGGGTATTCGGTTTGTGTTTCCCGTTCCCGTTCTTCACTTTACTATTCCAATGACTGCGAAGGGAAAGTGTTCCTATGTCTCTGTCACTGTACAAATCTAACGTAAGTACGATTTCAAGGTTATGTTTGATTAAATTTTTTAAGTTTTATTTTCAGTTTCTTAGTCCCATAAATAATAATCTGTCGCTGTGAATTTCATTTTCTATATATATTATTCCCAGGTTATAACGACAGAATAATCTCTTTTAATTTTCAAGAAACGCGTCGAATTGGGCTAGGGGCGGAAAAGAATTAATGGTGGGAGGTGATAAGGAGTGGGGTGTCCTGCTTTTCCTACCCAGTCATCTGGTCACCCTGTGTCCGCCTCTTGGGGTACGAAATCAAAAACGTCATTATCGACACATAATCTACGCGTTCGTAACTTCTTAAATACCTTCCAAGATTTTAAATAGCCATATTTAAATGCATTGTTTATTATTTTGATAGCTTCGCTGATTGCATCTCATGGTCATTGAAGATTAGCAGTTGCGTTGTTCGCACTTTGTAAAATTGAGCCATTAGGTATTTCAGATTAGGTGGGGATATCCAAGATGTCTGCACGCTGAGGGGCAAACAATAATACTAAATACATGGGACTAAACTTTATTTTTATAATAACTTAAAAAATAATTATTTTTCACGAGAAGTGTATTCAGACCATTTTACTATTTAATAACTATTTAATTGAATAATAAAATTCATATGTTTTTTGTAACTGTGAAAAATATTTTATTCTCAAGTTATAAAATAAATGAATTCTTATCCTCCGGGATTTGTATTATTGCTTGGCCCTCATTGTACATACATCTTGCTAGCTAACGGCACAACTTGAAATACTTTATATTAGAAATCTTAGCGCATATATAACTGGAGCGAACCCGACAATAGCATATTTATTGCAAAAATAAAAGAGACAGACTCGAGTTATCGGGAAAAGCTATCTCTCTCACGCAGCCATCTGATTGGCTGTTTACCGCTCCCCTCTAAACGAAGGTTAAATAGTTTACATGTATGCGCAAGTAAAGAGCTACGAGGGTAGTTCAATAAGTCCTTAGAATGAAGTATAAAAACAATTTTTTTTGGGTAAATTTTTTTTTAATTTTTCAACATAATCTCCTTGGAGCTCTA